>NW_027202642.1:0-184789 GCF_024711535.1 Dipodomys merriami
ACTGCGATCCTCAGATCTCAGCCTCTTGTGTAGCTTGGATTACAGTTGTGAACCACCGGCGCCCGCCTCTGTCACTTTTACTCTGTGCATATTTTTCCCACTTGCAAGGTTTGGAGATCTAGGATCCTAGTATCTGCTGTGGCTCCAGTGGCTGCACCCCAGCGTAGGATGATGGAAGCTGAGGCAGAGTTGCCATGACCTGAGTTTAAGACCTTGTTTCTCAAAATAAATAAATAAATAAAAAATAGCTCCCTGGCTTGCAATTCACGCTGTTTTTTTCTACCAGGCTTTGGATTTGAACTCAGGGTCTGAGTAACTCTGTAGCACTGTGGAAGTTCACCATGCTTGAAGACAAGAAAGTCGGGCCTGGTCCCTAGGCCTGAATTCAAGCCCCAGCCCTGGAAAACATACTATTTATATTCATTATAAAGATAGAATTTGTATTTACCTATAGATGTTCAGTCCATATCCTGTTTGTTGTAGTTATTGATTGTATTTTTGTTTTATTCAACTATTTACCGTTTATTGACTGTGAAGATATGCATTCCATTTATTATACTGATGACATCCCATCACATAGTATCTCAATTTGTAGATGTGTTCTCCATCATGTCTGACACCCAGGACTCTCAGAGAAAAGGAAAACAGGTGTCACACTTGGCTTATTATTCCACAATCCAGTTGTTTGCAGTGCTGGGATCTGAACTCAGGACCTAGCAGACCCAATTCAACACAGCATCCTCTAGCCAAGGAAGCTGCCAGGCAGTTCCCAGACCCTGAGATTGAGCCACAGGGGTGGACAAAATAGCCATACATGGATAGGCAGGTGGCAGTATACCAACAAATATATATTTGTATAGAATTCCAGAGACATCTACTTAAGATTCAATGACATCAACTACATTCCTACCAACTCTTAGGTATTTATTATGCTGCCATTGAAGGAATAGTATTGTTTTCATGCTTAATTACCCATTCATTAAGATCAATCAGCATCCTAGGATCATTGCGTCCCATTTTAGATTAGACGATGCCCGCAGAAACTTATTCAATCATGAGTTTCCAAATATTCCATCGTTATTCCCGTGCATAGGAACAAGTCTCTTGGGAAGTCTCCCCACTGGTAGGTGTCAGGACCAGGATTCAATATCAGGGCCTTCGCTAACATATGGGCCTGTGGCTTCCGCAATAGCCCGCTAGCCTTGTCCAATGCAAAGTGAAGTAAACTTGTAGCCTTGTCATTCAGGCCCAGATTGGTCACCATGCAAAGGAATAAAATGTAAAAAATCCATTCTGCGGCTATTTTTCAGTGAGTGTTTTTATTTTCTCCTGCAAGGCTTCAGGGCCTAGGATCACAGGGTCGGCTATGCGCCCATGGCAGCCCACCAGCCTAAAGTGATCGAAGCTGAGGCAGAGTTGCCATGAACTGAGTTCAAATCGCTTGGGTGGCAAAAAAATAAAATAAAATAAAAAATAATAAACATCCGAGCTCAGAATTCACATCATTTTCTCTGCCACAGCTGGGATTCCAACTCAGACCTGGATAACACTATAGCACGGTGGGTGAAGGGGAAGCTCACCCTCCTTGAAGACTACAAGGTCAGGTCTGCTTCCAGGGCCTGAATTGAAACTCCCACACTGGCAAAAATCATATGCCCACCTAATTCAAACATAGGATCTCTATTTACATACATGTGTGTAATGCATCATGCATTCAATGTAGTTATTCTTTTTATTTATGTCTTAGTAAGGGATGCATTTTGTATTTTATTGATTATTATGACAGTTATAACTGTGCTGGCAGGGATGAGAACTAATTCCCATGTCTATAGCATTGCTTAAGCCTTCTCCATCCTAGCTGAGACCCAGAATTTTCACAGGGCAGGAAAACAAGTGGACATATTGGATTCTCACATCTGCATTCCTCTTTTGGAAGTGTTGGGGTTGGAACTTAGAGCTTAGCAAACCCAATAGGAGAAAGGGTCAAGGTGAGGACACCATGCTGAGAGCTAATAAGGAACTAAGCTCTTCCCAGGACCTGAGATCGAGCCCCAGGAGTGGGAGAGGGAAAGCACAATACTCATCCATTCATAAGCTGAAGGTAGTCAGCATATTTGTATACAGTAGGAGAGATGGTGACCTGTGATGGAATCCAATATACTCCATGACTACCGATTCTTGGATCTTTCCAGATGCCTCCATTTCATGACTGTGATGATTATGGTCAAGCTTTATCAACTCTTCATTGAAAATAATCGATACACAATGAATCTTGCCTATCATTTCCTGCCACGCCTACTCCGGTGGAGTCTGCTTAGCATGGCAAACCTGCTTTTAGATCTGAGAATGGGGCTTTAAAGAGGCCTACCTCCTGGAAAGGCTGCCAAGCCCCTGGGAAAGATGTGTTCCTGTTTTCCTTTTCCTCACTGTATAGGAGCGCCTATTAATCTTTTACTGTTCTTGCTGCTTGTTCTACATACTCATGTTCTACGTTCCCTTATTCAAGGCTCTTTTGTTGACGACTCCAACATCCGATGAGTGTCCTGAGGATATGACTAACTCACCAGAGTTAAGTGCTACCCTGAAAGCCCCTCTTATGGAGGCTAGTAGACAAGTCATAAGTAAATATAAAAGTATTGGGGGTTTCATGATGTCACTTCAGCAGAAGGAATTGTAAGAAATTTACAAGAAGCTGTAGGCACGGCTAGAGCAGAAAGAGTGTATGGCTATTGGAGACGTCCCTTTAATCCTGAAGCATATACAATAGACTCATATAGATATCCTGTGGATAAGAAAGATGTAGAGGGATATGTGGACCAAAAACTAAATAAGATTCCTAAAAAGTCGGTAGATGGAAGGTGGCAATGGCTTATCAAAGGAAAATGATGGGATCCTCCATTATCTAGAGGACCCCAGAGACTTCCCCCAGATCCATAGCCTTTTACAGTTGTGTATGATAAGGATGGCAATCATTGGGAGAACTACTTAGGAGAAAGAACTTCCTATTACTCTCTTCCATTTACTCAGAGACTTGCTAGATCTAGGCCTCTTTGGTACTTACTATCAAAGAAGGAATAAGAAAGATCTTATGAGCCAGTTAAGGCCTCTATGGAGAAGAGTAAACGATTATGTGAACGGGTTACAGAAAAGACACTGTGAGCTTAAATTTGATATATGGCCAGATTTAACTAAGTATACTAAATATCATGATTTGGGCCACAAATTGGGGACCCTCTAAAGAATGGCAAAGAAGCAAAATTGCTTAAAAAAGATTTGAATCATATAAAGTACAAAACTAAACAAAAGTAACTATGAAGTACTAGAGTTCATGCCTTTCTGTTCAGCCCTTGCCCATATGCTCTGGTTAATGGTTAATAGGTGATAAACATTGAAACCAATTGTATTTCTTAAAAATAGAGGTAAAGCCAAAAACAAGTGCCTATCGTCATAGTTCGTCATCCAAAAAACAAGATCAGGTGACCAGCTGGTGACCGATCACCCAAGAATGAAGCCTTACAACAAGATTGTGTAACCTTTTGCCCATTCTCATGGAGACTTTTGCTATAAAAGCTTGTTATCCTCTGCAATAAATCCCACTCAGCACTCACTCCTCTTGTGTGTGAGTTGTCTGCCATCTCCCCACCTATTCCAGTTATCTCCACTTGGTGTCCTCAGTTGTCCGACAGAGCTGGTCCGTGGCAATTTCCTAAGTTCATCCTGCAGAAAGTACTCATTCAAAGATGAGAATTCAACGACCCTTCCAAGTGCCAGAAACGAGTATATCAGGATCTTCCGCCATTCCCTCAATGGAGGGGGAATGACCTGGATTCGACCTTGAGGTCTCCGATACCCCGTTGCCCTTAGGCTTCCCCGAGAGCCAGCAGACCTTCAGTCACTCCAGGTCAACTTCACTCTGCAGGCCGCTGAGTTCGGACCCAGCATGGTCACCATGCAAAGGAAAATGAACATAAAAGGGCCAGGTGGAACTTCCTGCCACTTTTTTTTTCCCCTAGCAGCTTTTTTTTTTTTCCTGCAAGCTCTGGGGTCCTAGAATCTGATGATGGGTTGTAGATCCAGAGGCTACAGCCTAGGATGATTGGAACTGAAGTAGAGTTGCCACGACTTGAGTTCAAGCTCTGAGTCTGTTAAAAAATATTATGAAGGAAGCACCCTAGCTCCGAATTCGCCCCATTTTACTGCCAGAGCTCGGGTTTGAACTCAAGTCTGGGTAACTCTGTTGCACTGTGGGGGAAGGGGAAGATCACCATCCTTGAAGACTACAAGTTCAGGCCTGCTCCCAGTGCCTGAATTGAAGCCCCAACTCTGGCAAAAATCATATGCCCACCTATTTTACACATAGGATCTCTATTTACATACATGTGTGGAATGTGTCATGCTTTCAGTGTAGTTATTTATTTTATTGTGTGTCTTAGTCAGAGATGCATTTTGTATTTTATTGAGTATGATGACAGATATAAAGGTGCTGACATGCATGACAACCTATTCCCATGTCTATAGAGTTGCCTGTGCCTTGTCCATCCTAGATGAGACCCAGGACTTTCACAGGACAGGAAAGCAAGTGAACTGTTATACTGCTCACATCAGGATTCATGTTTTGGCAGTGTTGTAATTTGAACTCAGAACCTAGCAGGCCCAATTGGCGAAAGGGTCAAGGTGAGGACACTGGCCTGTGAGCAACTGAGGAGCTAGACTATTCCCAGAACCTGACATTGAGCACCAGGGAGGGCCAGTATAGGCATAAATTCATAATTTAAACATAGGACCTCTATTGATATACATGTGTGGACAGCATCTTGCATTTGGTGCACTTCTCCTTAACTTGTGTCTAATTCATGGAGGTATTGTGTATTTTACTGAGTATGGTGACAGGTATAACTGTGCTGTCTTGGATGACAACCTGTTCCCATGGTTATAGAGTTGCCTATATAGCATGCTCCATTCCTAGCTGAGAAGCAGGACTTTCACAGCACAGGAAAAGAGGAGGATCACTTGGCTTCTCACATCAGTATTCATCTTTTAACAGTACTGGGATTTGAACTCAAGGCTTAACAAACCCAAGTGGTGAATGGGTCATGGTGAGTATACCAGCCTGTGAGCCAATAGAGTGTTAGTTCTGTCCTGGGACCTGAGATCGAGCCCTGGTGGGGCCATTATTGATATAAATTCATAATTTACACAGATGATCTCTATTTACTTACATGTGTGGAATGCATCATGCATTCAGTGTAGTTATTCTTTCTATTTTGTGTCTTAATCAGGGATGCATTTTGTATTTTATTGCATATGATGACAGATATAACTGTGCTGACATGGATGGCAATCTATTCCAATGAGTATAGAGTTGCCTATATAGCATACTGTGTCCTACCTGAGACCCAGGACTTCACAGCACAGGAAAACAGGTGCAACAATGGGCTTCTGAAAGAAGCATTCATGTTTTGGCAGAGTTGGGATTTGAACTCAAAGCCTAGCAGGCCCAATTGGTGAAAATGTTAAGGGAAGGACACTGGTCTGTGAGCAACTGAGGAGCTAGGCCGTTCCCAGGACCTGACATCGAGCCCTAGGGAGGGCCAGGATAGGCATAAATTCCTAATTGAAACAGGATCTGTATTGACATATTTGTGTAGACAGCATCTTGCGTTCGGTGTACTTCTCCTTAACTTGTGTCAAATTCATGGAGGTATTGTGTATTTTACTGAGTATGGTGACAGATATAATGTGCTGACATGATGGCAACCTGTTCTCATGGTTATAGAGTGGCCTATACATTCATTCTCCATCCTAGCTGAGACCCAGGACTTCCACACGAGAGGAAAACAGATGCAACGACTGGCTTCTGACAACAGGATGAAACTTTTGTCAGTGCTGGGATTTGAACTCAAATCTGGGTAACCCCATTGCAATGTGGGGGAAGGGGAAGCTCACCATCCTTGAAGACTAGAATGTCAGACCTGGTCCAAGGCCTGATTTGAAGCCCCAGAACTGGACAAAATAACAAGCCCAACTCTTTCAAACATATCTCTACTTCCATACTGGGGTGGTATGCATCTTGCATTCATTGTAGATTTTTTTTTTATTTTGAGTCTTATTCATGGATGTATTGTGTATTTTATTGAGTCTGGTAACAGGGATATCTGTGCTGCCCTGGATGCCAACTGATTCCCATGAGTAGAGAGTTGCCTATATAGCATTCTCCATCCTAGCTGAGACCCAGGACTTTCACAGCACAGGAAAACAGGCAACGATGGGCTTCTCACATCAGGATGAATCTTTTGGTAGGGTTGGGATTTGAACTCAAGGCCTAGCAGGCCCAAGTGGTGGATGGGTCAAGATGAGCACACCAGCCTGTGAGCCACTAAGTTGATATGCCCTTCCTGGGACCTGAGATTGAGCCCCAGTGGGGGCCTTAATAGTCATCAATTCATAATTAAAACAGAGGATCTCTATTTCCATACATGGGTGGGCAGCATCTTGGGTTCGGTGTAGTCATTGTTTTTACATGGTGTCTTATTCACGACGTATTCTGTATTTTACTGAGTATAGGATGACAGATACAACTGTGGTGACCTGGATGACAACCTATTCCCATGAGTATAGAGTTGCCTATGCATTCTCCATCCTAGCTGAGACCCAGAACTTGCACAGCACAGAAGAACAGGTGCAATGACTGTTTTCTCACATCAGGGTGAATTTTTGGCAGTGCTGGGATTCGAACTTGGGGTCTAGGAGGCCCAACTGCCCAATGGGTCCATGTGAGCACACCAGCCTGTGAACAACTAAGAAGCTGGGCCTTTCCCAGGAACTGAGATCTAGCCCTAGGGAGGCCACAATAATCGTCAATGCATCATTGAAACATGGGATGTCTATTCACATCCATGTGTGGACTGCCTCCTGCAATGAGTGTAGTTATCCTCTCTATTTTGTGTGCTATGCATGGATGTATTTAGTATGTTCTTGAGTATATGATGACAGGTATAACTGGGCTGACATGGATGACAACCTATTCCTATGGCTATAGGGTGGCCCATGCATTCTCCATCCTAGCTGAGACCAAGGACTCCCACAAGAAAAATAAATAGGTGTAAACACTGTCTTGTCACATTAGGATGAATCTTTTGGCACTGCTAGGATCAGAAATTAGGGCCTAGTAGGCCCAATAGGTGATTGGGTCCACGTAAGCACACCAGCTTGTGAGCCACTAAGGAGCTAGGCCAGTCTTAGGACTTGAGATCGAGCCCCAGGGCAGAGGTCCTGGGGAGCACAATAGTCATCCATTTATAAGCTCAAGATATTATGCAAATAAGTACATATTTGTACAGTGTAGGAAAGATGGCGAACTGTGATGAAATCCAATCTACCCTGTGACTACCAATGGTTAGATCTTCCACTATGCCTCTATTTCATGACTGTGATGATTATGTTCATGCTTCATCAACTCTTCATGAACAATAATCGATACCCCATGAGTCTTGCCTACCATTTCCTGCTTGCATCCTGCAGGAACTACTCATTCAACCACATTCCATGACTCTTCCTAGGTCCGGAAACAAGTATTTCAGGATCTCCCGCCATTCCCTCAATGTAGAGGGGCTGTCCAGGATTTGAAATTGGGGTGTCTGTTGCCTGGTCAGCCTGGGGCTCCTCTGATATCCAGCAGGCCTTCATCCATGCCAAGTCACCTTCAATCTGCAAGCCATCAGGTTCAGACCCAGCAAGGTCACCATGCAAAGGAAAATAAACAAAAAAGCATCAGGTGGAACTTCCTGCCACGTTTTTCTTCTCATGTCCATTTTGTTTGTTTGTTTGTTTTTTTCCTGCAAGCCCTGGGGTCCTAGGATCCAAGGATGGGCTGTGGGTCCAGAGGCTGCATCCTAGGATGATCAGAGCTGAGACAGAATTGCCACAACTTGAGTTCAAGCCCTGGGTATGGAAAAAAATTAAAAATTAAAAAATTATGAATGAAGCACACTCGCTCAGAATTTGCGCCATTTTACTGCCAGAGCTGGGTTTTGAATTCAGGTCTGAGTAACTCTGTTGCGCTGTGAAGGAGGGGGCAGCTCACCATCCTTGAAGACTACAAGGTCAGGCCTGCTCCCAGTGCCAGAATTTGAAGCCCCAACACTGGCAAAAATCATATGCCCACTTACTTTACACATAGGATCTCTATTTACATACATGTGTGGAATGCATCATGATTTCTGTGTAGTTATTCATTTTATTCTATCTTAGTCAGGAAAGCATTTGCATTTCATTGAGTATGATAACAGATTTAACTTTGCTAACATGGATGACAACCTATTCCCATGTCTATAGAGTTTCCTATGCCTTGTCCATCCTAGATGAGACCCAGGATTTTCACAGGACAGGAAAACAGGTGGACTGATGTACTGCTCACATCAGGATTGATGTTTTGACAGTGTTGTGATTTGAACTCAGATCCTAACAGGCCAAATTGGTGTAAGGCTCAAGGTGAGGACACTGGCCTGTGAGCAACTGAGGAGCTAGACCATTCCCAGAACCTGACATTAAGCACCAGGGAGGGCCAGGATAGTCATAAATTCATAATTTATACATGGGATCTCTATTGATATACATGTGTGGACAGCATCTTGCATTCGGTGTACTTCTCCTTAACTTGTGTCTAATTCATGGAGGTATTGTGTATTTTACTGAGTATGCTGACAGCTACAACTGTGCTGACATGGATGTCAACCTGTTCCCATGGTGGTTGAATTGCCTATATAGCATGCTCCATCCTAGCTGAGTCCCAGGACTTTCATAGAACAGAAAAAGTGGAGGATTGATTGGATTCGGACATCAGTATTCATCTTTTGGCAGTGCTGGGATTTTAACTCAATATCTAACAGGCCCAAATGGTGAATGGGTCATGGTGAGTACACCTGCCCGTGAGCCACTAGGGGGTTAGGTTGTTCCTGGGATCTGAGATTGAGCCCTGCTGGGGGTCATTATTGATATAAATTCATAATTTACACAGATGATCTCTATTTACATACATGTGTGGCATGCATCATGGGTTCAGTGTAGTTATTTTATTGTGTGGCATAGTCAGCGATGTATTTTGTATTTTATTGGGTATGATTACAGATATAACTATGCTGACATGGCTGGCAACCATGAGTACAGAGTTCCCTATATAGCATACTCCATCATAGGTGAGACCCAGGACTTTCACAGCACAGGAAAACAATTGCAACGATGGGCTTCTCACATCAGGATGAATCTTTTGGTAGGGTTGGGATTTGAACTCAAGGCCTAGCAGGCCCAAGTGGTGGATGGGTCAAGATGAGCACACCAGCCTGTGAGCCACTAAGTTGATATGCCCTTCCTGGGACCTGAGATTGAGCCCCAGTGGGGGCCTTAATAGTTATCAATTCATAATTAAAACAGAGGATCTCTATTTCCATACATGGGTGGGCAGCATCTTGGGTTCGGTGTAGTCATTGTTTTTACATGGTGTCTTATTCATGACGTATTCTGTATTTTACTGAGTATAGGATGACAGATACAACTGTGGTGACCTGGATGACAACCTATTCCCATGAGTATAGAGTTGCCTATGCATTCTCCATCCTAGCTGAGACCCAGAACTTGCACAGCACAGAAGAACAGGTGCAATGACTGTTTTCTCACATCAGGGTGAATTTTTGGCAGTGCTGGGATTCGAACTTGGGGTCTAGGAGGCCCAACTGCCCAATGGGTCCATGTGAGCACACCAGCCTGTGAACAACTAAGGAGCTGGGCCTTTCCCAGGAACTGAGATCTAGCCCTAGGGAGGCCACAATAATCGTCAATGCATCATTGAAACATGGGATGTCTATTCACATCCGTGTGTGGACTGCCTCCTGCATTGAGGTTAGTTATCCTCTCTATTTTGTGTGCTATGCATGGATGTATTTAGTATGTTCTTGAGTATATGATGACAGGTATAACTGGGCTGGCATGGATGACAACCTATTCCTATGGCCACAGGGTTGCCCATGTATTCTCCATCTTAGAGGAGACCCAGGACTCACACAGGAAAGGAAAACAGGGCAATGATTGGCTTCAGACATCAGGATGAATCTTTTGGCACTGCTGGTATCTGAACTTGGTGCCTTGCAGGCCCAATAGGCAAATGGTTCCACCTGAGCACACCAGCCTGTGAGCCACTAAGGAGCTAGGCCATTCCCAGGACCTGAGATCGAGGCCTGGAGTGAGGGGGGCACAATCTTCATCCACTTATAAGCTGAAGGTAGTATGCAAATAAGTACATATTTGTATAGAGTAGAGAGATGGCGACCTGTGATGGAATCCAATTTACCCTGTGACTACCAATTCTCAGATCTTCCCCAATGCCTCCATTTCATGACTGTGATGATTATGGTCATGCTTCATCTACTCTTCATAAAAAAAAATGGATACCCCATGAGTCTCTCCTATCATTTCCTACTCGCATCTTGCAGGAACTACTAATTCAAGGATGAGATGATCACATTTCACACTTCCTAGGTCCGGAAACGAGTATTTCAGGATCTTCCACCATTCCCACAATGTAGGGGGTTTGACCGGGATTCCAACCCGTGGCCTCCGTTGCACGGTTGGCTGTGACTTCCCCGATAGCCAGCAGGCCTTCAGCCATGCCAGGTCACCTTCACTCTGTAGGCCACCGGGTTCAGACCAACATGGTCACTATGCAAAGGAAAATAAATTTAAAAGCATGAGGTGGAAATTCTGGCTACTTTTTTCCCCTTCTGGCCATTTTTTCTTTCCTGCAAGCCCTGGGGTCCTAGGATCCGAGGATGGGCTGTGGGTCCAGAGGCTGCAGCCTAGGATGATTGCAGCAAAGGCAGTGTTGCCTCGACTTGAGTTCAAGGCCCAGGTTTGGCAAAAAAAATTAATAATAATAAAAATAAATAAATAAATAATTATGAATGAAGCACTGTCGCTCAGAATTCATGCCATTTTACTGCCAGAGCTGGGATTTGAATTCAGGTCTGGGTAACTCTGTTGCACTGTGGGGGAAGGGGAAGATCACCATCCTTGAATACTACAAGGTCAGACCTGCTCTCAGGGCCTGAACTGAAGCCCCAACACTAGCAAAAATCATATGCCCACCTATTTCACACATGGGATCTCTATTTACATACATGTGTGGAATGCCTCATGCTTTCAGTGTGTGTCTTGGTCAAGGATGCATTTTGTATTTTATTGAGTATGATGACAGATATAACTATACTGACATGGATGGCAACCAATTCCCATGTCCATGGAGTTGCTTATGCTTTCTCCATCCTAGCTGAGACCTAGGACTTTCACAGGACAGGAAAGCAGGTGGATCGATGGGCTTCCCATATCATGATTCATGTTTCCGTACTGTTGTGATTTGAACTCAGAACCCAGCAGACCAATTGGCAAAAGGGTCAAAGAGAGAACATGGGCCTGTGAGCAACTGAGGAGGTAGGCCATTCCCAGGACCTGGCATCGAGCCCCAGAGAGGGCCAGGATAGGCATAGATTCATCCTTGAAACACAGGATCTGTATTGACATATATGTGTGGACAGCATCTTGCATTCAGTGCACTCCTTCTTATTTTGTGTCTAATTCATGGAGGTATTGTGTATTTTACTGAGTATGGTGACAGATATAACTGTGCTGACATGGATGATGACCTGTTCCCATGGTTAAAGGGTTGTCTATGCATACATTCTCCATCCTAGCTGAGACCCAGGACTTCCACATGAGAGGAAAACAGGTGCAACGACTGGCTTCTGACATCAGGATGAAAGTTTTGTCAGTGCTGTCATTTGAACTCAGTTCTGGTTAACTCCATTGCACTGTGGGGGAAGGGGAAGCTCACCATCCTTGAAGACTAGAATGTCAGGCCTTGTCCAGGGCCTGATTTGAAGCCCCAGCACTGGACAAAATAACAAGCTCATCTCTTTTAAACATAAGATCTTTATTTACATACAGTTGTGGTATGCATCTTCCATTCAGTGTAGTTTTTTTTTTTTGAGTCCTATTCATGGATATATTGTGTATTTTATTGAGTATTGTGACAGGTATATCTGTGCTGCCATGGATGACAACCTATTCCCATGGCTATATAGCATTCTCCATCCTCACTTAGGTGCAGGACTTTCACAGGACAGGAAAACTTCTCACATCAGGATGAATCTTTTGGCAGTACTGGGATTTGAACTCAGGGCCTAGCAGGCAAAATTGATGAATGGGTCAAGGTGAGCATATCAGCCTGTGAGCCACTAAGGTGCTAGGCCGTTTCCAGAACTTGAGCTTGAGCCCCGGAGTGGGGCTGGTGCACGATATTCATCCATTCATATGCTGAAACTTCTGTGCTAATAAATACCTATTTGTACAGAGTAGGAGATGTGGCGAACTGTGTTGGAATCTTATCTACCATGTGAGTACCAATTCTTGGATCTTTCCCAATGCCTCAATTTCCTGAATGTAAGTATTATTGTCACACTTCATGAAGTCTTAATTAAAAATAATCATTGTGCCAAAGATCTTGCATATCATTTCCTATGAGAATTATGCATTGACTTCTCATCTCCTCCCTAGACCTAAATTCAAGCACCAGCCCGAAAAACGTAACATTTATAGACATTTTAAATATATGATTTATACTTACATCTATATATTCAGTCTATATCATGTTTGTTGGAGTGATTCATTATATTTCATTATTGATAGATCGATTTAGCATTTATTTTATGGACTGTGAGTGTACCTATAACATTTATTATATTTATTCCAATCTATTCCATAGCATGTAGCTTTGCAGATATATTATGTACATCATACCTGACACCCAGTACTTGCACAGAAAAGGAAAACAGGTGTCACACATGGAATATTACACCAGGAAGAAACTTTTGGCAATGATGGGACCTAGACTAAGGGTGAGTGTCATCATGGCAGCCGCTAGCCAGTTCAACTGCCAAGTGGATCCCAGTATCTGGGATTAAGCCCCAGGTTTGGCCAAAATAGCAATAACTCTCTATGCAGATGATGGTATATAAATAAATATAAATTTAGATATTTAGATACTGTCAGAAATGTCTATCTGATATTCAATGATATATACTACATTCCTACAGATTCTCAGGTCTTTAGTGAGGACCCTATTTATTCGATAGTAGTCTTTTAATGCAAAATAAACTATGAATTTTAATCAATCTGTGTCCTGTGATTATTGGGTCTAATTTCATGCTAGACTGATTCATGAACTACTCATCCAACCATGACATTGATCACATTCCTCTGGTGTTCCTAGGGACAGGCAATAATTTTGTAGGCTCTCCAGCCCTTTGTAAGTGGCATAACCGGGATTCAAACTCAGGGCCTAGGTGTCCAGGTTGGCCTATGGCTTCGCTGACAGCCTGACAGCCTTCAGCAATGCCAGGTGAACTACAGGTTGCAGCCGTGTCACTTGGACACGGGAATGGTCACAATGAAAGGAAGGGAAACCTGAGAAACTACTGACCATCTGCAGTTCACAGTTTTTTTTTTTCAATGCCATTTTCATTTTGATTTCCTGTCAGGCCCAGAGGCCTAGGATCCCAGGATGGGCTGTGGGTCCAGAGGTTGCACCATCCCAGCCTAGGGTGATGTTAGCTGAGGCAGAGTTTCCACGACCTGAGTTCAAGCCCTGTGATTGGCAAATAAATAAATAAATAAATAAATGAGTAAATGAATAAATAAATAAATAAACCTAAAAATAGTAAAGGGACTAATGAAGCTCCCTGGCATGGAATTTGTGCCCCCCCTTTTTTTTCTGCTAGGCCTGAGATTTGAACTCAGAGTCTGAGTTAATCTGGAGCACTGTGGGGAAAGGGGAAGTTTACCTTCCTAGAAGATAAGAAATTCAGGACAGTTCTCTAGGCCTAAATTCTAGCCCCAATCCTGGAGAACATAACATTTATAGTAATTTTTAGTATATGATTTATACTAACATCCATATGTTCAGTCCATATCGTGTTTGTTGAAGTGTTTAATTATATTTTAGTATTTATTTACGTATTTACCAATTATTTTATTGATCCTGAGTACACCTATAATATTTATTACATTTATTCCAATCTATTCTGTAGCATGTAGCTTTGCAGACATACTATATACATCATACCTGACACCCAGCATTTGCACAGAAAAGGAAAACAGGTGTCACACTTGGAATCTTACTGCAAAATGAAATTTTTGGCAATGCTGGGACCTGAACTGAGGGCCAACGAGGCTCAATTCATGAATGGGTGAGGGTCAGCACAGCAGCCTCCAGACCATTCAGCTGCCAAGTGGATCCCAGGACCTGGGATGGAGACATACGTTTGGCCAAAACAGCAATACCTTTCTATGCAGACAGTGGTATACAGATAAATATATATTTAGGTATTTAGATACTGTCGAGAGCCCTGCAGGGAGTCTATCTGCATGATAAGCTTGACTATCTCGCTGGAACATCTCTCAAGGCTATTTACAGAATCTGGTCTTTGCATCCTGCCCCAAACAAAGACCAGGTAGCTGCTATTGACCACCTTTTCACATTGCCCTAAGCAAGCATCCTGCAGCTGCTATGCCCAATGAAAAAGCTTCCTTATTCTAAGCATATAAATACCCCTGTGTGAAAAATAAAATTTGGCAGCTTGATCAGAATCCTTGTCTTGCTGTCCTTCTTCGTGTCTCTTGTCCCTTCATTCCTTCTCCCTTAGGTTCACTGCCCTGGTTGAAGTCCTGCGGGTCAGGACAACTGGCGCCCAACGTGGGGCTTGAGCCTCTGACTAAGGAAGGAACGCCGTCCTCCGGGAAAACTTGGCCAAGTACAGTCCGAGATCGAGAGATCGCCTCAACAGACCCCACTGAGAGACAGATCCAGGAGGAGAGTGGGGACGGCGCAAGGTGAATGACCCACCATGGGACAAGCAATGTCGTCACATGATCTATTTCTGTCAGACCTCAGGGAGGCCTTCAAGACATGGGGAACGCGGGTTAAGAAAAAGGATTTAGAATTATTTTTCTCATTCATAGAGGACTTGTAGGAATCATAGATGCAAAAAGATGGCAAAGAGTAGGAGATTGTTTAAAAGATTATTATGAAAACTTTGGTCCGGAAAAGGTTCCTGTTACCGCCTT
Source organism: Dipodomys merriami (assembly GCF_024711535.1). Taxonomy (NCBI): domain Eukaryota; kingdom Metazoa; phylum Chordata; class Mammalia; order Rodentia; family Heteromyidae; genus Dipodomys; species Dipodomys merriami. The sequence continues at coordinate 15,169 of NW_027202642.1, forward strand.
TTCCTACTGGAATTTGATTAATGAAGTTTTAAAATGTTCTCTGTTTGATAGTGGAATTTTAAAACTTATAAAAATGGGAGAGGAGGTTCTCCAACAGGCCTCTCTGCCCCCCGCGGCTTGCCCATTGGTTGTATTAGATCTTGAACCTCCTTCTCAAAAGGTAGATGAATATTATTATCCTGTACCCCAGACTGCCCATTCCCCTCAGAATAATTGAAATCCTGAGGAAGAGGCCACCCTGGAAGAGGAGGCGGCCCAATATCATCAGCCTGATTGCCCCCCCTTACTCAGTCACCCCCTACCTCAGACTAAACCCTCTATCTCAAATATTCCGCATTCCTCCTATGCACACCCTCCCTTTTGTGACCCGGCCTTTCAAGGGCCCACTGCCCCTCCAGATCCAGATGTTTTTTCTCCCCCCCCTTTACCTAACCTGGCACCTTTACGCGAGACTCTTCAACATAGGCGAGAACACCTTCAACTTTTAAAAGAACTGCGGTCCCTTGATTATGAACTCCGCACACTGGCCTTGGCCGATACGCCAAAACAGCCTGATAAAATTAAGGTTAGAGCAGGCCATCAATCAGTTCTCGACTTTCCAGTAACTCGGAGCCAGACAGATAGGACCTCAGAGGGTGAGGAGGACGAATCAGAAGAGGAGGAAAAAGAGGATGAGGAACAGGATACTGGGGATGAAGAGGAACAACCCACCCAGGGAAAAGGCCAACAAGAGTATAAGAGGCTTAGCCTCCGGTATGGCCTGACTGCCCCTTATACGTTAGCCTTATTAGAAAACCAAAGTGCGCGCTGGCTCACCCCTAATGATTGGAAGTTTCTGGCCCGCGCCACCCTTAGTGGGGGTGATTTTGTTTTCTGGAATGCGGACTTTAAGGAACAATGTAGAGAGACCGCACAAAAAAATTTGGCTAAAACATCTTCAGAAACCTGGACCTATACTAAACTTTTGGTTAATGCGCCCTTTGATACCAATGCTAAACAGGCGTGCTTTCCTACCGGACTTTTGGCACAAATTCAAAACGCTGGCCTTTATGCTTGGAAGCGTCTCCCTCAAAAGGGATCGGCTACTACTTCCCTGGCAAAGGTTAGACAGGGGCCAGAGGAACCCTACAGTGACTTTGTCTCACGGCTTAACTTGGCTGCAGAAAGGCTTCTTGGGCCTAGTGAAAATGAAAGTGCCTTTGTTAAACATCTTGCCTTTGAAAATGCTAACCCGGCATGTCAAGATGTCCTCCTGCCACATAAAAACAAGGGTGACCTCTCTGAGTTTGTCTTCGTGCTGGAGTAGGGACTGCTCACATCATAGGCGCTGCTTTTACCAAGGCATTTCAAAGTTCAGTCCCGGGCTTGCTCGCTTACTTGCTTTAATTGTAAACAACCTGGTCACTTTGCACATGAATGTCCCTTCAGCAAACAAAGACAGGGGGCAATTCCCTCCCAAGCTACAGGTAGACCACTCCCTGCCACTCTTTGTCTTTGTCAAGAACAAGCAGCCCCAAGGTTGCTGCCAGAACGCTTGAAAACAGGTTAATGGCTTACCACAACCCAGGGGAAACCTTCCCCCTGAGGATGATTCCTTTTCTCTTGCAGATGCAGCTAGAACTCCAGACATGGACCATCCTGTTTGAATTTATTAAATAACAGATTAATCTCTTGGCTTCTAAGCCCATACAGGTTCATCACCATCGCCTTGATGTGGCAGACCATGGCATTGAGATCTAGGATTTACCCCAGGCTTTTAATTAGTGTTTTGCCATGAGCTTGTTCCAGTGGGAAACAGCCCGCCTTCTTTTTCTTATTTAGAAAACTCTCCTTATTCATAACTCCTGACCATTCAACGGGCAAGACCTATTGCCATAAGGGATAGGTTCACCCCTCCTCCTGTAGGCCCCTCCGCTTGGGGGAGGATGCACCTATGGGAGGAAGAAAAAATGCTCAAATCAAGGGTGCAGGTAAGACTGCAGGGGGATGGATCCGTGAGATCCCAAAACCCAAGACCCCTGAGTGGCAAGCTCTGGTGCATGACAGTTGGCATGCATACCCACAAGCCGTCTCCTCAAAAAACAAGCCAAGGCCTGTAAAATTCCCCTCCCTGAGTGAGGATGCTCGCTTGGGAGCGGAGAAAAACCCTGGCCCCTTAGAGGAACAGAGCCTCTGTCACTCCCTCAAAAAGAGCACCAACAATTGATGGTCAATTTTCTAAATAAGAAAGGGGGAGATGTCGAGAGCCCTGCAGGGAGTCTATCTGCATGATAAGCTTGACTATCTCGCTGGAACATCTCTTAAGGCTATTTACAGAATCTGGTCTTTGCATCCTGCCCCAAACAAAGACCAGGTAGCTGCTATTGACCACCTTTTCACATTGCCCTAAGCAAGCATCCTGCAGCTGCTATGCCCAATGAAAAAGCTTCCTTATTCTAAGCATATAAATACCCCTGTGTGAAAAATAAAATTTGGCAGCTTGATCAGAATCCTTGTCTTGCTGTCCTTCTTCGTGTCTCTTGTCCCTTCATTCCTTCTCCCTTAGGTTCACCACCCTCGTTGAAGTCCTGCGGGTCGGGACAGATACTGCCAGTGATGTCTATCTGGTATTAAATGACATATACTGTGTTCTTACGGATTCTCAGTCTTTAGTGAGGACTCCATTTAATGAATAGTATTCTTTTAATGCATAATAACTATGAATTAAAATCAATTTGTGTCCTGTGATTATTAGGTCTAATTTTATGCTAGACTTATAGATGAACTACTCATCCAGCCATAACATTGATCACATACCTCTGGTGTTCCTAGGGACAGACAATAGTTTCTTAGGCTCTCCAGACCTTTATACTGGCATGACCGGGATTCAAACTCAGGGCCTAGGTGTCCAGGTTGGCCTATGACTTCGCTACCAGCCTGCCAGCCTTCAGCAATGCTAGGTGACCTACAGGTTGCAGCCTTGTCATTTGGGCCCAGAATGGTCACAATGCAAGTAAGGAAAATCAAGAAACCACCATCCATCCACAGTTTGTAATTTTTTTTCAGTGCCATTTTCATTTTGTTTTCCTGTCAGTCCCCGAGGCCTGGGATCCCAGGATGGGCTATGGGTCCAGAGACTCCACCTTCCCAGCCTACGGTGATATTAGCTGAGGCAGAGTTGCCACGACCTGAGTTCAATCCCCGTGCTTGGCAATAAATAAATAAATAAATAAATAAATAAATAAATAAATAAATAAATAAAATAATTTAAAAATATTAAAAATAGTTGGGCACCAAAGGCTCATGCCTGTAACCTTAGCTACTCAGGAGGCTGACATATGAAAATCGCGGTTCAAAGCCATTCGGAGCAGGAAAGTCCTTGAGACTCTTATCTCCACTAAACCACTAGAAAACGGGAAGTAGCAAAGTAGCACTGTGGTTCAAGTGGTAGAGTGCTCTCCTTGAGCTGAAGAGCCCAAGGACAGCTCCCAAGGCCAGAGTTCAAGTCCCATGAACAATATATAATGTATATACATACATACATACATATATATGTATATATATATGTATATGTATACATATATAAAACTAATGAAGCCCCCTGGCTTGGAATTCATGCCTTTTTTTTTTTTCTGTCATGCCTGGGAATTAAACTCGGAGCCTGGGTAACTCTAATGCACTGTTGGGGACAGAGAAACTTACCTGCTTTGAAGACAAGGCCTGTTCCCTAGGCCTGAATTCAATCCCCAGCCGTGTTAAAGTAATATTCATCCACATTTCAAATAATGATTAATATCTACATGTGTTTATTGCATATTGCATTGAGTGTATTTATTTTACTTTTTGTATTATTCATTCATTCATTATTTTTATTGACTATTATTATACTTATGTATTAAATTGATTACATCTTCTGAGAACTATACAGATTTACATATGCATTATATATCTTACTTCAGACGCAGGACATTCACAGAAATTCTATAGTAGATCATCCCATGCATAGAAAAACAGAATGAATACACCAACCAAAGTCTAATTTATCCCTAGGTACCCCAGTGGCTCACATCTGTAATCCCAGCTACTCAGAGGTGAGAAGTGGAAGATTAAGTTTTAAAGCTAATCCAAGCAGAAAAGCCTGAGAGATATCGTGTCCAAATAAATTGCCAAAAACCAGGCTACAGGGATGGCTGAATTGGTAGAAAATCAGCTATGAAAAACCAAGCCAAGAAAGAGCAAGCTGAGTTCAAATGCAGGGAAAGGGGGTTTGGGGCATAAAGGGGAGAAAACTCCTCCAAAAACAGAGAACAATCAACAGTACACAAATCCCACCTAATTTAGGGTACCAACCAAAGTGAAAAAAAAATCAACTTGTGCAGTTGAATAACTTTACATGAGCACATATGTTCTTAGGTACACTTCAAAGCTATGTTTTTAGTAATATATATGTATTTGTTAATAATGTATATATTATGTGTATATATATATATATAAATAATGTGTATATATATGTGAATAAACTAAGAAACCAGCCAATGAATAAATACTTCTGAATTAGTGTCTTAATCATGGCATTATAAATTATTTGTACTAAAATTATATTCCAAGTTTCCTTCTTCAGAATCAATCTTTAAGACGTTTGTTCATGTGCTAGGCGTTGGAGGCCCATCCCTATTATCCTAGTTATTCAGGAGGCAGAGATCTGAGGATGGTGGTTCAAGGCCTGATCTGGCAGGAAAGGCTGTGAAACCCTTATCTCCATTAAACCACTAGAAAACTGGAAGTGGCGCTATGGCTCAAGCGGTAGAGTGCACTCCTTGATCTGAAGAGCACAGGAATAATGCCCAAGCTGAAGAAAGAAGTTTGTTCATACAAACTTCTAACATTCGAAGGTTAAGAAACTTTTCTTCCAGGGTCTTATGCTCTTTAGGCAACTACTCCACTGCTGGGCTACATCAAAGTCCCAATGTTTTTGTTTTTCATTTTACAATCCAGTTTATTCCCAAAATGCTTACAGGTACCTACTCTCTTCACAGAAATGAGATTTTATTCACAAACCCAACCTTTTGTGGTATGACACCCCTAGTGTATTTCATGGTAGGCACTGAGGAAAACTCACACAACACAATTGCAGACAGTTTATAATTACAGAAATAACTTTAAATAGAAACAACATCAATTGCCAGGTGCTGATGACTCAGGCCTGTAATCCTAGCTACTCAGGAGGCTAAGATCTGAGAGTCACGGTTAAAAGCCAGCCCAGGCAAGAAAGTCCATGAGGCTCTTATCTCCAATAAACCACTAGAAAACTGGAAGTGGTGCTGTGGCTCAAAAGGTAGAGTACTCGCCTTGAACAGAAGAGCGTAGGGACAGTGCCCAAGCCCAGAGTTCAAGCCCCAGGACCAACTCCCCCCCTCAAAAAAAGAAATAACATCAACTGTCTCAACCTTCTAGGGAGAAATGATGTCCTTATTTTCATTCTCACTCTTCATGGCAGATGGCCAAAATAGAAACACCAATGTGCTATGCTAAAATGTAAAAGTTTAAACCCCTTTTTTGAAAAAACTCTCATGTTTTAAAATCAAAATGTATCAAATAAAGGCAAAGTGAACTTTAAAAAAATATTAAAAATGCTAATGAAGCTCCCTGGCTTGGAATGTGTGACATTTTTTGTCTGCAAGACCTGTGATTTGAACTTGGGGTCTGGGTAACTCTGTTGCACTGTGGGGAAACGGGAAGCTCCGTGTGCTTGAAGACCAGAAAGTCAGGCCTGTTCCCTAAGCCTGAATTCAGGCCCCAGCCATGGAAAACGTACTCCTTATATACATTTTAAAGATAGGATTGAACTTCCATACAGATGTTCATTCTATGTTATGTTTGGTGTGGTTATTCATTGTATTTTTTTTGTTTTTTTCATTTATTTTCCATATATTTTATTGACTCTGATGACACCTATACCATTTATTACATTGTTTACATCCTATCACATAGCATCTACATTTGCAGATGTGGTCTCCATCACGCCTGACACCCAGGACTCTCCCAGAAAAGGAAAACATTTGTCACACTCAGCTTCTTACTCCAAGATTAAATCTTTGGCAGTGCTGGGATCTGAAGTCAGGGCCTAGCAGACCCAATTCATGAATGGGTGAATGTGAGCACGGCAGCCTCTAGACAATGAAGCTTTCAGGTGGTTCCCACATACTGAGCTTGAGTCCCATGTTTGGCCAAAACAGCGGTACATGGATCACCAGATGGTGGTATACAAATAAATATATATTGGTAAAGAGTGCCAGAGCTGTCTATCTATTACTGAATGACCCTTACTACATTCTGACCAAATCTTTGGTATTTATTATACTGCCATTGAAGGAATATTATTCTTTCCATGCTTAATAAACTATTAATTAAGATCAATTGGGGGCTGGGAAAGTGGCTCAGTGGTAGAGCGTTTGCCTTGCATGCATGAGGCCTGAGTTTGATTCCTCAGCACCACATAAGCAGATAAAAGAAAAAAGCTGGAAGTGGCACTGTGGCACAAGTGGTAGAGCACTAGCCTTGAGCTGAAGAGCTGAAGGACAGTGCCCAGACCCAGATTTCAGGCCCCATGACCTCCTACCTTCCAAAAAAAGATCCATCAGCATCCTAGGATTATTGCATCCAATTTTAGACTTGACTGATGCACAAACTACTCTTTCAATCCAGTCTCTTGTGATCTCCTGCCATTGGTAGGTGTCGGGACTGGGATTTGAAAATGAGGCCTATGTTGACAGGTCGGCCTATAGCTTTCCTGATAGTCCACCAGCCTTCATCAATGGCAGGTCAGGTCCACTTTGCAACCGAGTCATTGCAGACCCAGGATTATCACCATGCAAAGAAAAAAACGTAAAACCCCCAGCTTTCTGCAGCTTGTGACTTTTTGTGCTGTCCCACTTTTTTTTTGTCCTGTAAGCCCTCTGGTCCTAGGATCCCAGGATCGACTATGGGTCTAGAAGCTACACCTCAGCCTAGGGTGATCACAGCTGCGACAGGGTTTCCACGACCAGAGTTCAAGCCCCATGGTTGTCAAAAATAAAAACAATAAATACAAAATTAATTAATTATTTAACTAAATAAAAAAATAAATCTCCCTGGTTTGAAATATCTGCTAGTTTTCTTTCCTAGCCTTGGATTTGAACTCAGGGTCTTGGTATATCTGTAGCAATGTGAGGGAAGGTTCAGAGTTGCCAATACTTGAGTTCAAACCCCATGCCAAGCCAAAAATAAAAAATTGTCACTGACCGTGGCGGGGGAGCAGTTGTCCATATTAGAGGGAAGGGATGGTAGGGGGAAAACAAAGGAGAAGGCAACAATGCTCAATAGGAAATGTACTCATTACCTTGTTCATGTAACTGTAACTCTCAGTACAACATTTTTACAATTAAAAACGTGCAAAAAAAGAAACAATGTAATGATCAGAGAAGCATTTAGGGGGTAAGGGAAGGATGTCTAAATAGCTGTACAAAATTCTACACTGCTTTGCTTTTAATGCTCAGTATGAAACTGAATAAACATAACTGCTTCCATTAAAAAAAATCAAGTCACTGTCTTGGAACTGGGCCAGTATTTCTGCCATTGCTAGGATTTGATTGCATCGCCCAGTAACTCTTTTGCAACAAGGGTGAAGGTGAAGCTCACTGAACTTGAGGAAAAGAAATTCAGGCTAGAGTTCCCAGGAACTAAATGAAGACGCTGCAATGGAAACAATACTTCCATACATGTGTAATATATGATATATACTTACATATGTATGTTTATTACATATTATTATTTTTATTATTGATTTTGTATTTATTATTTGATTCATTTATTGTTTATTGTATTTAGTGTTATTATACACATATTTTTACATGTTGTACATGTATTATAAAAATATACAAAATAAATTAGGACATTGACTCATTTTTCATTAATACTACATTAAGTGTTGAAACATAATACATAATTAAATGGAGATATTTGTCACAGTCTTAACATGTTTAGAATCTGTTCCCAGTATGAGCCTTGTCTTATTTATCTATGGCCATCTTCCTATACGGATTTCTTTACATGACTTATACTCAGAAGCCTTTTCTTGAGGATAGGCAAATTGAGGGATAAAATTGCAAGGGTGGGGTTAAAATATGGCTTAGTGGTAAAGAGCTCACTCAGCATGCATGAATGCCAAGGTTTGAATTCTCAGAGCCACATACTCAGAAAAAGCCAGAAACTGTGGAGTGGCTCAAGTGCTATAGCGCTAGGCTTGAGAAAAAGAATCTCAGAGACAGTACCCAGGCCCTAAGTTCAAGCCCCAGGACTGTCAAAAACAGTAGGCCAGATGCCAATGGCTCACTCCTGGAAACCTAGCTACTCAGGAGGCTGAGATTTGAACACCACAGTTCAAAGACAGCCTATGCAAGGAAAGCCTGTTAGACTCTTATCTCCAATGAACCACCAAAATACCTCACATGGCATTGTGGCTCAAGTGGTAGAGTGTTCACCTTGAACTGAAGTGCTCAGGGACAGTGCCCAGGCTTGATACAAGACACACAACTGGAAAAAAAGTGAGGATTAATTAAAGTACTTTTCCTACTTTCTAATTATGAGAACATTCTGTGGAAAATGAACACAGATGTACACTAGAATTGGAGTCAGAGCTCAAGGCTCAAGTGTCCACATCCATATACCCAGCCTCTCTGACTCTAGCATTATAACTTTGCATACTACAGGGTTCTGAAAGGTCCAATATTGAAGGGATTAATATGATCCCCAAGCCCTTTGTGATAAGCAGTTGACTTGTATTGTCAATTTCATTACAGTTCTGAAGCTAGCAGAGCACCAGTAGCTCACGCCCATCACCCTAGCATAGGAGGCTGAGGTCTCAGTATCACAGGCTGAAGCTAGCCAGAGCAGGAAAGTCTATGACACTCTGACTTCCTCTTCTGAAAGGTTAGATGTTCAAGAGCTTCCTCTGTTTCGCTTGGTGATGAGAAGTTACTCACACTCTAAATATTCTTAGAATTCTTGAGCTATAGAAGCAAGAAAGAAACATCATTGACCCATCTTGGGTTCAAATGAAGTTCTCAGGATCCAAGCCTTAGCCCTGTTGGCAGGAAGAACTCCAATGAAACGCTATATTTGAAGGACAGAAAACAGTTTTAAAAGCTGGACTAGGTGAAGAGACCTAGGACTGCAGGATTAGGAGGCAGAATGTACACACTCAACAGGGAAGTGAGCTGCAAAACGACTTCATTCATTCCAGGCACAGCCAGAAATGGGGGGAAACCTGAAATATTTGTAGACTTACACCAGGGTCAGGCTTTTCTCATCCTCTTCAAACAACAACTAATTAACCTTCCTCTCTCAGGTGAAACGAGCTTCAAGCTATCATTAAGTTCATAATAGTGAGCCAGTTTAGTGGGGGAGAGGGCAGGAACAGAGTAAAAAAAAACATGCTCTCTGGTCTTAGGGAGTGAGTTTTTGACTCTCCATCTGTCAGATTTGAAGGCCCTTCTTCTACCTCTTCCAGTCCATTCTCCTTCCTTCATTCTCCACATCATTAATTCAAATCCCCAGTCCAAGGAGAGGCAGGGCCCTTTCTCTACTGTCTCCAAGCACCTGAGTTAGAACCTGGCTGTGCCCGCTTGGCTCTGGGGCCTTCGGCTGCCTGAGAAGTGGGACAGAGACAGTCTTCTTGCTCTGTGGTTGTTTGAAGGTGATGCTGGTGTCCTGGCACACTGTAGAAGGCCTCACGACAGAATTGTTGCCTTCTTTCCTTCTAACGACCAAGACCAGCTTCATTTATCATCTATCTATCTATCTATCTATCTATCTATCTATCTATCTATCTATCTATCTATCTATCTATCTATCTATCTATCTATCTATCTATCTATCTATCTATCTATCTATCTATCTATCTATCTATCTATCAATCTATCATCAATCTCCATATCTACCTACCTACCTACCTAGCCAGCTAGGTATCTTTTTGCCAGTTCTTGGGTTGAACTCAAGGCCTGGGCACTGTCTATAGCACTCTACTACTTGAGCCACAGCATCAATTCTGGCTTTTTCTGTGTATGTGCTGTTGAGAAATCAAACCCAGGGCTTCTTGCATGCTAGGCACTCTCTCACTAATCCACATTCCCAGTCCCCTCATCTTTTCTTAATGGTAGTTTTTACTTAAGCATGCTTCCATTTCACGTTTAATTTTACGTTTAATTTTCTGAATGCCGGTTACTACTATGAAACCTGGTCTTCTATTTCCCTGCCTCATTTGTGGCCATTCATGCATTGGCCTCACAATAAAATGTAAATAAAGGCTGCTAAAAGCTTAAGTATGCATCATATAAAGACACAGGCCAGGAACCCCAGAAGAGAAAAGCGATAGGCCTGAAGTGAAGAGAATGATGTAGTATGCAAAATGAACATATCTGAAAAATAAATCAGTAAATAAAAGCAGAAGCATTACATGTGCTCTGTTTGCATTCAGGGAGGTAATTTACACACATAAGTAGGTAGGGCACTGATTCATAAACTTGGCCTCCTCTTTTTGAATTTTCTTTTTGGCCATCCCAGGGCTTAAACTCAGGGCATGATGCGTTCCTGAGCTGTTTTGCTCAAGGCTGTGGCTCTACCACCACCACAGCTCCAGCCATCTGGTTGTTAATTGGACATAAGCACCTCCCAGTCTTTCCTGCCTGGTCTGGGACTGTATCTCCCACTCAGCTTGTTCTCTTAAAGCTCGAGCTCTACCCTCTGGGCCACTGCTCCACTTCTGGTTTTCTGGTGGTTTATTGGAGATAAGAGTCTCACAGACTTTCCTGGTTGGGCTGCCTTTGGATGGTGATCTCCTGAGTGGGTTTCCAGTGGCTTTTCTCAGGGATTCACCGAGGAGCCTCTCCATACAAACCCTTAATCTAAATCTCAGGAGGTACTAGAGAAAACAGAAACATGCAGTTGTTTCTAGTATGCTCCAGATACTTAAGGTTGGAGACACAAAACACTCATAATTATTAGATCATTTTATAGGCAAAAGGAGCAATGCAGACAGTATGAAGATCACTCCAGCTTTGGTCCTCTCATCAATTCAGCTCAATGCTAAGTGATGGAAATGGCATGTCCTGTGGACATATGCTCCCAAATCCTGTGACACTCATTTCTCACTTTTGCCTTCAAATCTGTGACCAGAGAAGATGAGGAGAGAAAATCCTTCTCAGAGAAAGCAGCTATAAAGAATATTGGGGTAGTTTACTCATAAATTCAAACTATTGGAATGATCCTGTTAAGAAGTCAGATTGTCCAGATTAAAAAAATGAAGAAGAAAAGTAAGGCAGTGTCTGTGTAATCCCAGCTTCTTAGGAGGCTGAGATGTAGAGAATATTAGTTTGAATCCAGCCAGCATAGGAAAGGAAATGACACTTTTATTTCTAAGAGATCCCAGAAAAATCCAGAAGTGAGCTGTGACTCAAGATTAATGCACTACCCTTGAGCAAAAGGAGCTCAGGGACAATGTCTAGGCTCAATGTTCAACTCCTGGACCTGCCTGCCCCCAATAGAGCCTATACCTCCATGTCTTTGTGTATGTCTGGATGTATTCCTATAGGCAAAGCTCCAGAGTAGATATGATGAATGGCACCAAGTTAGGAAATTTGTTTTCAATACAATGATTTCATAACACAGAGACTACTTTTATGACAATGTATGTTCCAGGGCTCCCTTCACTGTTCCCAGTGTAGCCTGAGGGTTTCTCTGCATCCCAGGCCTGCTGGAAGAAGTCTCTCTCATTGTCTGGACAGGCAGACAAAAGGCCTCAGTCCTGTACAGCTTTGTAACAACTCTACATCTGGGCCAATTAGTGAGGATAAGTGTGTGTGTGCTCTGAAGGCCAGGAGAAAAAGGCCTCTTTGTACTCCAAGCTATCTCTCTTCCCAGTGCTCTGTTTTGACAAGAAGCCTTCATTTGTGCCACCTCCCATGGCAGGCCAAGTTCCCTGCACTTATCCTGCCTTTGTGAGACTATATTCCAGTGCTCAGATACAGTGCTCAATATAATTCAGAAGTCCTTCTTGCAGACAACTAGGGCACTGAACTTAATGAAATGTTTCATTGCCAGCGATAATGGGCCTATGATACCTCTCCTTGGTTTTCTGGAAGCTTGAGAAATCCAAGAACATGTTGGATATCACAAAGCTTCCTGTCATCTAGGGCTGGTGAAGATCATCTGGTTCTGAAACCTTTGACCTCTCTTAATTGGGCCTTGGATGGCTAGGTTTGGAGGTTGAACACAGGGCCTTGGTGCTGACCATAAGTTCAGTGGAGAAGTCCAGTGCTTTACCATTTTGTGTCACAACTTCACTTCTGGTCTATGTGTGTGTGTGTGTGTGTATGTGTGTGTGCGTCTGTGTGTCTGTGTGTGTATGTCCATGTGTGTGCGCGCATACAGTCATGGAGCTTGAACTCAGCACTGTATCTAATTTCTGTTGTACAAGGATAGCCTTCTCTCACTTGAGCCACAGAACCACTTCATGCTTTTTCTAGTGATGTTGTCCTGAGTAATCAAGCCCAGGGTTTCATATATGCAAAGCATTCTACCCCTAAGGCACATTCCCAGCTCTGTACTTCAGGTTTGTTAGATTGTTTCTGGTTTTGGGATTTTTTTTATGTTGTTGGTTGTAGGAGTTGAAGTCTGGGACTGGGTGCTGTCCCTGAGTTTTTCAGCTCAAGTCTTGTGCTCTATCTCTTGAGCCACAGCACCACTTCAGGTTTTCTGGTGGTCCATTGGAGCTAAGTGTCTCAAAGACATTCCTGCCCAGGCTAGCTTTGAACCATGATCCTTAGTTCTCATCCTCCTGAGAACCTAGGATGATAGTCATGAGCTGCAAGCATCAAGCTTCCACTTAATGTTTCTTAGTGGTGAATTGGAGATAATAGTCTCATGGGACTTTTTGTGTCTGGGATAATTTAGAACTCAGATCCTCAGATCTCAGCTTGCTGAGAAGGCAGGATGACAAACCTCATCTATCGACCCCTAGGCCATGGTAGTCTGCTGCAAGGGGATCCTTGGCTCCACGTGGTGGAGTGCTAGCCTTGAGCCCAAGAGGTAAGGGTCAAAATCTAGGTCCTGAGATCAAGGTTCATGACTGAAAAAACAAACAAACAAAACAATGGTCTGCAGGAGACAACTCACTAGTCTTCAGTTATACTTAATTTTTTTTCCTTCCATGGAGATATATCTGAGCCTCAATATTCTTATCTGCTTAAGCATCTCAGTTGTGGAGCTCTTACAAGGACCAGATGAAAGAATGCACCCTGTGAAGGACATAGCACATGACACTGTTTGAAGGACTCAATACACAGCATCATGTAAAAGACACAGCACCCAGAACCCAATTCAGGACTCAGCACACTGCAACCTGTGAAAGACTAAGCACATAGCACCCTGTGCAGTACTCAGCATAGAGCACCTTATGAAGGACTCAGCACATAGCTGTATTCCACAAGCTGTCATTAGAATCAACGTGTTTTCTTCAGTATCACCATTCTTTGAGGAACATTTCACAAACCACACAAGTTCACATCTAATGGTTTAGTGGAGTGTTTTTTTGGGGGGGAGGTTACCTATGGGGCTTGAATTGAAATGGGATACTGTTCTAATAACATTTGCTCAAGGCTACAGCTCTACCACTTGGAAGAGTCTCACAGACTTCCTGCTAGGGCTGGGTTTTAACGCAGGTGAGCAGCTAGAATGACTGAGGTAAGCCATCAGCGTCTGGTTCGGTGGAGCTGGGTTGCAGTGATTTACATCTGGATAAGTCAGGTTAGGTGGCAGCTGTCAGCACCAGACTCCTAGCTTGCTCTGTGATGAAGTATTTGAAGTCTTGACCTTCTATAGTTGCAGATAGAACAGTCTACCTTTTTTGGCAGCAGTCCTGGGCCTTTAGTAAGGGCTTAGCCACTCTCCCCAAGCGTTTGTGCTCCAGGCTAGTACACAATTGATTGAAAGAAAGCGGAACTTCTGGTTTTTCTTTTTATATGGTACTGAGGAATGGAAGCCAGGGCTTCCTGCTTACTAGGCGAGCACTCAACCACCGAGTCCCAGGAGTGCATGAGGTATAAATAGAGATTGCTGTATATAAATATTATATATACAAAAAGAAAGATGTGGGCTGGGAAGGTGGCTCAGTGATAGAGTGCTTCCCTTGCAAGCATGAGGACCTGAGTTCAATTCCTCAGCACCACATAAGCAGGAAAAAAAAAGCCGGAAGTGGTGCTGTGGCTCAAGTGGTAGAGTGCTAGCCTTGAGCTGAAGAGCTGAGGGACAGAGCCCAGGCCCAGACTTCAGGCCCACGACTGGACCCCCAAAAAAAATATAGAGAGAGATTTATGCATATTATTAAATTATAGCTAATAGTACTACCAATGTTAGGTATTAAATGATGTCTCCATTTAATTATATATCCCAGTTGAACAATTAATAAAACATTAATTATTACTCAATTTACTGTTATTGTTTATCATATATGTACACACATCCATATATATAATTACATATTTTATAGAATGAGACCTCTATTTATAATTAATTTATGCATCATGTGTTACTACCAATTATTAGGTATTTAACTATGTCTCCATTTACTTTTCATTCTGTTAATGCTTAATAATATATTAATTAAACTTAATCCATGTCCTATAATTATTTTGTCTAATATTATCCCAGAATGATTCGCTACTAATTCAATCTGTTTTTCATTTATTGTAGTGACCATTTTTCCACCTGTGACAGTTTTACCTTTATGACATTCTATTACATAGTATATAGATTTGCATACGAATTATACATCCTACCTGGCACAGAGAAATTTCATAGAAAAGGAAAATATGTGTCACTCTTGACTTCTTACTCCAAGATTGCATTTTTGGCTGGGCTGGGATCTAAACTCAGGGCCTAGAAGGCTCAGCTCATGAATGAGTGACTGTCAGCACAGCAGCCTCTAGCCAATTCAGCTGCTAGGCAGTTCCCAGCCAATGAGAATGAGCCCTGTATGTTGACCCCATATTGTGCTTAGTGAAGTTATGCATTTTATTTGTAGTTTTATTCATTTATTTACCATTTATTTTATTGACTGTTATTACACATGGAATATTTATTACATTTATTACATGGGATATAGATTTGCCTATGTATGAAACTTCATACCTGACACCCAGACGCTCACAGAAAAGGAAAACATGTGTCACCAGTGCTTCTTACTCCACGATTCAATTTTTGTGAGTGCTGGCATCTGAACTCAAAGCCTACAAAGCCCAATTCATGAATGGGCGAGTGTCAGCACGGCCAACCTGGGCCATATGGAGCTGACAAGCAGTTACCAGCACCTGAGATCCAGCCCCAGGGGTTGACAAAATAAGACAGATTGACATGCGGATGGTAGTACACAAATAAATATAGATCTTTATAGAGTACCAGAGATGTTTATATATTCTTCAGTTATATAGACTACATTTTTAACAATTCTTGGGTATTTATTATGCCCCCATGTCATTAGTATTATTGTGTTCATTCTTAATGAATTATTAATTTAATCAACCACTGTCACAGAACTATTGCATCCATGTAATTAATAGTATTCTTTTAATGTGTCAAAATATTCATTAAAATCCATCAGCCTCCTAAAATCACTACTTTTATAGTAGTATCATTCAGGAACAACTAATTTAATCTTGACATTCATAATCTTCTATCAGTATTCCTATGAATAGGAATGAGACTCTTAGGATCTCCCACCATTGGTAGGGGTCAGGACCGGGCCTCGATCACAGGGCCTATGTTGCTGTGTTGACCTATGGCTTGCCTGGTAGCCCACCAGCCTTCAGCAATGTCAGGTTACAAAACTTTTCATCAATGTTATTCAGACCTAAGATGGTCACCTTGCAAAAAAAAAAAAAAACAAATGTAAAACAGATAGCCATTTGCAAGTTGCCAGATTTTTATCCGTGTCATTTTATTTATCTTTTTCCTGTAAATCTTTGGGGCCCAGGAACCCAGGTTCAGCTGTGGGTCCAGTGGTTGCACCCCAGCCTAGAGCGATCAAAGTGGAGGCAGAGTTGCCCCAACCTGAGTTCAAGCCCTGTGCTTGACAAAATAAAAATAAATAAATAAATAAATTCATTAAAAATATTTATAAAATAATGAGGCTTCTTAGCTTGGAATTCACGCCATTTTTTCTGCCAGGCCTGGGATTTGAATTCAGACTTTGGGAAAATCTGCAGCATTGTCGGGGAAGGGGAAGCTCACCATGCTGGAAGACAAGAAAGTCAGGCCTGTTCCCAGGGCCTGAATTCAAGTCTTAGCACTCAAAAAATAATATTCATATACATTTTAAATACATGATTTATATTTGCATACCCATGTTTAGTTATATTGCAGTTAGTGTAGTTATTCATTTTATTTTATTTTTATGTATTTCTTATGTATTTTAGTGAGTATGATTACACATATAACATTTTTTACATCCTATTACATAGGACATAAATTTGCCTATGTATTATACATCATTCCTGAGACCCAGGAATTTTGACACCCATAAGGAAAACAAGTGGGACAATTGGCTTCTTCCACTAGGATTAAGTTTTTGGCAGTTCTGTGATTTGAACTCAAAACCTAGCAGGCCAACTTCATGAATGGGTCAATGTTAGCACACCAGTCTGATGCAAATGAAGTTTTCAGGCAAATTTCAGGACCTGAGATGAAGCCCTAGGAGTGGCCAATATATAAAAAGATAGATATGTAGATTGCAGTGTGTGTGTATTTACATATGAATATACATCTATAAATAAATGTATACAGAGAGAGACAGACATTTATGTAGAATCTAGTGTATAACTCTATATAAAGTGATGTCTACATCTTATTTTTATATATTCTATTACTACCAATTATATATTCTATTACTACCAATTATATATTCTATTACTACCAATTATTTGGTCTAATATTATGCCTCCATTAATTAATCATAATTATATATCATTTTTTATTTTATTTATATTTATATATTTATGCGTACAATATTATACTAGAAAGACTAGATAAATAGTAATTCAATTTGTACATGTCAAATATTCTATTAATGTTCCTATAGATAGGAACGAGTTTCCTAGGATCTTCAGCTGTGTGTAGGTGGCAGTCCGAGGATAGAACTCACGGCATAGGTATCTGGGTGGGGCTTAGGCTTTACCAACAATCTGTGAGCCTTTGGCCATGCAAGGTCACATACAATTTTCAAGCTGAGTCATTGAGACCCATGGTGGTCACAGTGCAAAGGAAACAAAGGTAAAACAGTTGTGTAATACTTGCTGGTTTTTTCCTCATCTATATTTTTGCCAGTGCTGGGAGTTTAACTGGGGTCCTAGGATGACTAGATCATCTGTGGGTGTAAATGCTGCAAACCAGCGTAGGGTAATCATGGGTTAAGACACAATATGGTGCTTCCTTGAGAAAAAGGAACTCAGGGACAGTGCCTGGGGTCACAGTTCAAGCCTCAGGACCTGCCACAAAAATAGAGCCAGTAACTCTATGTGTCTGTGTATGTATGCATGTATTTCTATCAGTGACCATCTAGAGTTGCTGTGAAGAAAGGTTTGAATGGAATGATTTCACAGCACAGGGAGTGCTTTCAAGACAGTGCATGTTCTGGGGCTCCCTTCACTGTTCCCAGAGTAGCCTGAGGGCTTCTGTGCACCCCAGGCTGCTGGAGGAAGTCTGCCTCATTGTTGGAACAGGTAGACAAAAGGCCTCACTCTTGAACAGCTGTGTAACAAACAATTCATCCGGAACAATTACTGAGGATGAGCAATGAATGAGGATGAGGGCAGAATCTGAAGGCCAGGAGGAAAAGGCCTATTTGTACCCCAAGCTATCTCTCTCCCTAGTGCTTTGTTTTGACAGGAATCCTTCATTTGTGCTGCCTCTCGGGGCAGTCCAAGTTCCCTGCACTCTTCCTGTCTTTGTTAGACTATGTTCCAGTGTTGAAACAAACTGCTACAATTAATTTAAGGGTCCTTCTGGCAAAAAACAAGCGAGCTGAACCTAATGAAAAGATTCCTAATTGGCAAAGGTGCCTCCCTAGTTTTCCGGATGCTAACTCTAAGCATTTGTGCAAAATCACAATGCTTCCTGTCATCTAGTGCTGGTGAAACTAATCAGGTTTTGAAACCTTTGCCCTCTCTTAGTTGGGCTCTGGGTGTTTATATTTTGGGGTTGAACACAGGGCCAGAGTGCTGACCATGAGCTCAGAGCAGAAGCTCTTTTCTTTACCATTTAGTGTCACAGCTTCACTTACTGTATCTGTGTGTGTGTGTGTGTGTGTGTGTGTGTGTGTGTGTGTGTGTGTGTGTGTGTGTATGTGTGTGTGTGTGTGTGTGTGTGTGTGTGTGTGTAAACACCAGTCCTGGAGCTTGAACTCAGTACCTCAGCTCTGTACCTGAGTTTCTCCTGTATAAGGATAGTGCATTACCACTTGAGCCACAGAACCACTTCAGGCTTTTTTTTTCTAGGGATGTAGTACCGAGGATTCAAACCCAGGGTTTCATACATGCAAAGCACTCTACCCCTAAGAAACATCCCCAGCACTCCACTTCAGGTTTCTTTCTTTCTCTCCTTGTAGTTGGAGGAGTTGAAGTCTGGGACTGGGTCCTCAAGTCTAGCACTCTACCACTTGAGCTACAGTGCCCCTTCAGGCTTTCTGGTGGTTCACTGGAGATAAGCATCTCAAGGAATCTCCTGCCCAGGCTGGCTTTGGACTGTGATTCTCAGCTCTCAGGATCCTGAGTAGCTAGGATGACAGGCATGAGTCACCAATGCCCAGCTTCCACTTCAAGTTTCTAAGTGGTGAATAGGAGATAATATTCTCATGGGACCTTTTGTGTCTGGGATTGTTTGGAACCCAGAACCTCAGCTTCCTGAGAAGGCAGGATGACAGACTTCAGCTAAAGACACACTTTGCTGCAAAGGTGTCCTTAGCTCACAGGTAGAGCACTAGCCATGAGCCCAAGAGGAAAGTCAGTACCTAGGCTCTAAGTTGAATGTTCATGATGGAGAAAACTAAACCAAACAATTGTCTGCAGGAGACAAGTCAGTAGAGTTCAGTATATACATAAATTTGACCCTGCCTTGGGGACATATCTGAGCTTCAACTTTCTCATCAGCACAATCATCTTACTTGTGGAGCTCTAACAAGGTCCAGATGAAAGAATACACCCCATGAAGGGCTCATAGCATAGCACCCTGTGAAGGACTCGGCATACAGCAACCCGTGAAGGACTCAGCACCCAGCATCCCAGGAAGGGCTCATTACATAGCTGTATCCCACAAGCTGTCATTAGAATTCGGGTGCTTTCATCAGTATCACCATTCTTTCAGAAACACGTCACAAACCACACAAGTTCACATCTAACAATACAGATGGGTGGTTAATGGGGGGGAGGGTCGTCCGCTTCGGGGATCTCACTCATAGGTTGGGGGTACTGTCCTAAGACCTTTTCCTCAAGGCTAGAGCTCTACCACTTTGAGCCACAGCTCAGAGTCTCACAGACTTCCTGCCAGGGCTGAGTTTTCAACCCACCAGTGTCAGATCTCATCCCCCAAGCAGCTAGGGGTGAGCCAGCAATGTCTGTCTAAATAGAGTTGGTTTGCAGCAGTTGACCTTTGGCTGTCAGGTTAGATGGCAGCCATGAGCTTCAGACCCTCGGCTTGCTCTGTTATGAGGTATTTGAAGTCCTAGCCTTCTATACTTTCAGTCAGCACGTTCTAACTTGATTTTTTGGTGCTGGAGTGACAGCACCACTTCTGGCTTTTCTGTGCATGTGATAGTGTGGAAACAAACCCAGGGCTTCATACATACTAGGCGAGCACTCTACCACTGAACCCCAGGAGTGACAAGTGGAGACTTAGATATGTAGATTGTTTTATATATACATATATATGCATAAAACAAGAGGGAGATGTCTGTATATTATTAAATTATATATACTATATTACTATTAATTATCGATAAATTATTTCTTCCTTTATTTAAGTATCATGGTTAAATACATAATGAAATATTTATTGAAAATTAGTCAATGTACTATGATTATTGTGTATAATTTTAATATAATCATACACTAAATACTAATGAAATTGTTACTTTTACAACATTCCATTCATATGGATGACTATTGAAATGTGTTTCTTAGGATCTCCTGCCATTTGTAGGTAGCAGTCCCGGGATCCGAACCCCGGACCTAGGTTGCTGGTTTAGGCTGTGACTTTCCTGATAGCCCACCAAACTTCAACAATGCAAGGTCATGTACACTTTTCGGGTCCTGTCATTTAGACCCAGGATGGTCACAATGCAAAGGAAAAAAACAATGTAAAATTGCCTTCCGGAACTTCCCAGTTTTATACTTCTCCTTTTTTCCCCGTCTTTTTTTTTTTTTTTGGTCTGTTGTGGGGCCAGAAGTCTGGGTCTGGGTGCTGTCCCTCAAATCTTCAGCTCAAGGCTATCGTTCTACCACTTGAGCCATAGCACCACTTCTGGCTTTTTTCTGCTTATATGGTGCTGAGGAATCCAACCCAAGGCCTTATGCATGCAAGGCAAGCACTCTCCTATTGAGCCACCTTCCCAGCCCTTCACTTTTTTTTTTTGCCAGTCCCGAGATTTAAACTTGGGTCCTGGGATCTCAAGATGGGCTGTGGGTCCAGAGGTTGCACCCCAGCCTAGGATGATCAAAACTGAGGCAGAGTTGCTACTAGTTGAGTTCAAGCCCCGGGCCTGGCCAAAAAAAATAAGGCACTGGTTTGGAATTTGCACCATTTTTTTGCAGGCCTGGGATTTGAACTCAGCGTCTGGGTATCTCTGTGGCACTCTGGGGGACAGGAAGCTCACCGTCATTGAAAACAAGAAATTCAGACCAATTTCCAGGACCAAATTCAAGCCACAGCACTGGAAAAAATAATATTCATGTATGAAATCTTTTTACATACATGGGTTTACCCCATATGACATTTATTATCCTTATCTATTTATTCTTTATTTTACTATTATTACATATATAATATTTATTTCATTAATTACATCTTTATCACATGGATATATTTGCACATGGATTTTACATCATACTGAGACCCAGGACTTTTACAGAGAAGGGAAAAAAAATGTCAAAATTCGCTTATTACTCCACCTATAAATTTTTGGCCATGCTGGGATATGAACTCGCAACCCACAATGCCCAATTCATGAAAGTGTCAGTTGTAGACAAAGCCTTTGGCAAATTGAGCTGCCAGCCAGTTCTGAGGATGTGTGATCAAGCCATCATAGTGGCCTAGATTTAGATATAGATATAGATAGATAGATAGATAGATAGATAGATAGATAGATAGATAGATAGATAGATAGATAGATGTGTAGTTTGCTCTCTCTCTCTCTCTATATATATATATATGAGAGAGAGACAATATGAGGATATTGAATAATATATATTGTGAATTATTAGTTATTAAATTAAGCCTCCATTTAATAAAGTATCATTGTTTAATACTTATTAAAGCATTAATGTAAAAGTAGTCAGTATTCTTTAATTAAGAGAATCATACCATGGTGCTAGAATGAAAGACATAATCCAATACTTTTTGTGTGGCATTCTTTAGGAGAATCATGAACGACTGTGAAATTTAATTGTTACTTTTATGACAGTCCATTAAGCATTCCCATGAATAGGAATGATTTTTTCAAGATCTCCCTCCATTTGTAGGTATCAGTCCTGGCATTTGAACTCCAGGCCTCGGTAGTTTACTTCGAAATGCAAACCATTAGTATGACACTGTGAAGATTTCAGATTGTCATGATAAAACAAAGAACATCAAGAATAAAAGAAAGCCAGGTCTCAGAGGCTCATGCTTGTAATCCTAGCTCTTCAGGAGGCTGAGAGGTAGAGAATGGCAGCTTGAATTCAGTCGGGACAGGAAAGTTCAGGACACTCTTATTTCTAAGGGATCACAGGAATATAAACACCCAGGAGTGGGACTGAAACTCAAGGGCAGAGCACCACTCTTGAACAAAAGGAGCTCTGGGAGAGTGACTAGGCTCATAGTACAAGCCCCGGACCTGCCAAAAAAGAAAAAGTAGTAAATCCATGTCTCCCCATGTATGTATGCATGTATTTCTATTGGTAAAGATCCACAATAGCTATGTTGAAAGGCACTCAGCTAGGAAATTTGCTTTGAATAGAATGATTTCATAGCACAGAGACTGCTTTCAAAACAGTGCATGTTCCCGGGCTCCCGTCACTGTTCCCAGTGTAGCCTGAGGGTTTCTGTGTACTCCAGGCTGCTGGAGGAAGTCTGCCTCCAGGTCTGGACAGACAGACAAAAAGGCCCCCCTCCTGTAGAGCTGTGTAACAAACAATTCCATCTGAGCCAATTAGTGAGGATGAGTGTAGGCAAAATTTGAAGGCCAGGAGAAAAAGGCTTCTTTGTACTCTAAGCTATCTCTCTCCCCAGGAAGCTTTCATTTGTGCCACCTCCTGTGGCAGGCCAAGTTCCCTGCACTTATCCTGTCTTTGTTAGATTATGTTCCAGTATTGAAATAACCTGCTCCAATTAATTCATGGGTCCTTCTGGCAGACAATAAGGGAGCTGAACCTAATGAAAAAATTTCTAATTGGCAATGGTGCCTCCCTAGGATTCCAGAAGCTTGCTAAATCTAAGCACTTGTGCAAAATCCCAAAGTTTTCTATCATCTAAGGCTGGTGAAGTGCATCAGATTTTGAAACCTTTGACCTATCCTAGTTGAGCCCTGGATGGCTAGCTTTTGGGGTTGAACACAGGACCTGGGTGCTGACCATGAGCTCAGAACAGAAGCTCAGTGCTTTACCACCATTTGGTGTCACAGCTTCACTTCTGGTATCTGTGTGTGTGTGTGTGTGTGTGTGTGTGTGTGTGTGCATACACTTGTCCTGGAACTTGACCTCAGGACCTGAGCATGGTTCCTGAGTTTCTCCTGTACAAGGGTAGCACTCTACCACTTGAGCCACAGGGCCACTTCAGGCTTTTTTCTAGTGATGTGGTACTGAGGATTCAATTCCAGGGATTCATACATGCAAAGCACTCTAACCACTCCTCTTTTGGTTTGTTTGTTTCTTTTCTTTTCTTGTAAGTTGGAAGAGTTGAAGTCTAGGCCTGGGTGCTGTCTATCCTAGAGCTTTTCAGCTAAAACCAAGCACTCTACCACTTGAGCTACAGCACCCCTTCAGGTTTTTGGTGGGTCACTGGAGAGAATTGTCCATCTCAAGGAATTTCCTGCCCAGGCTGGCTTTGGACCATGATCCTCAGCTCTCAGGATCCTGAGTAGTTAGGATGACAGGCATTAGTCACTGGTGCCCAGCTTCCATTTCAAGTATCTAAGTGGTGAATAGGAGATAATAGTCTCATGGGAACTTTTGTGTCTGGGATAGTTTAGAACCCAGATCCTCACATCTCAGTTTCTTGAGTAGGCAGGGTGACAGACCTCAGCTACAGACACCTAGATCATAACTCTCTGTTGCAAAGAGCCATGGGGAATGCACTGAAAATTTGGGGGTACTGTTCTAAGGTCTTTTGCTCAAGGCTAGAGCTCTACTACTGTGAACCACAGCTCAGAGTTTCACAGATCAGCCCCCGAGTATCTTGGATGACAGTGGTGAGTGAACCAGCAACTTCTGGTTCCGTGGAGCTGGGTTGCAGTGATTTATCTCTGGCTAAGTCAGGTAAGATGGCAGCTGCAAGCACCAGACTCCATGCTTGTTCTGTGATGAGGTATTTGCAGAACTATCCTTATATTGTTGCAGTCAGAACATTCTATTTTATTTTATTTTTTTGGTGCCAGTCCTGGGTCTTGAGAAAGGGTCTAGACACAGTCCCGAAGCTTTTATGCTCAAAGCGAGTGCTCCACTGCCTAAGCGTCAGCACGACTTCTAGATTTTTCTGTGCACAAGGGAGTGAAGAATCGAACTCAGGGCTTTGTACATAGTAGGTGAGCAATCTACAAATGAGCACGATGACTGACAAGTGTATGAACACATAAATATGTAGATTGATAGATAGATAAATAGATGCATATATATATATATATATAGCAAGAGAGATATATACTAGGAAATTGCATATAAAATATTATTACAAATTATTGGCATTTAAATTATTCCTTCTTTTTTTAAGTAACATGATTGAATAAATAATAAAGTATTAATTGAAAATTAGTCAATGTAGTTTTATATAATCATACACTAACTACTATTTTAATTGGTACTTATTTTCTTTTATTTTACATTGTGAAAATACTGTACAGAGGGGTTACAATTACATGGGCAAGATAATGAGTAAATTTCTTATCAAGCATCGTAGCCTCTTCCTTTTTGTTTCCCCTTCCTATCTTTTCCCATTCTCTCCCCGCCCCTCACCCCCCCACACAATCATCGTTCCAAGCACCCCCTCTACCACAGTTGTAAAGATCATATTTTGACATAATGACTTGTACATTTCATTGTTGCAATGGGTCCACCTGTATCCCTATTTAAACAATTTGTTTTTTCCCTTCCCCTCCACAAATTATACCGACATCAAATACAGTGAAAGCAGAGGTTATAAAGTGGGGAGGGACATAGAAAGCAACAAAGAAATAATCTTATAAATGTGTTAGAAACAATCACATGAAAGAAAAAACACATTTGAATACATATCTTAGGGTTCATTTCCGGGAAATCAATTTATTTGACCTTTTCTGCTTGACTCAGACATATACTAGATATTGCAAATGAGGGAAACCATGGGACCTATGTTTCTTTGGACATGGATTACTTCACTTAATATAATTTTTCCAAGTCTTTCCATTTCCTAACCAATGGGGCAATGTCATTCTTTCTGATGGAGGCATAGAATTCCATTGTGTATATATACCACATTTTCTTGATCCATTCATCTACTGAGTGGCATCTGAGCTGGTACCATATCTTAGCTATGGTAAATAATGCTGCAATAAACATAGTCGTGCTGGTAGCTTTAGTGTGGTCTTGTTTGTGAACATTTGGGTAAATGCCCAAAAGTGAAATTGCTGGGTCATAGGGGAGCTCTATGTGGAATCTTTCGAGGAACCTGCATACTCCTTTCCAAAGTCATTGAAGAAGTATACACTCCCACCAACAATGCAGTAAGGTCCCCTTCTGTCCACATCCGCTCCAGCACCTGTTGTTATTGTAGTTCTTGATTATAGCCTTTCTAACTGGGGTGAGGTGGTATCTCATGTTCTTTTGATTTGCATTTCTTTAATGGCTAGGAGGTTGAACATTTCGTCAGGTGTCTATTGGCCATCCTTCTTTCCTCTTCAGAGAAGTTTCTCTTAAAGTCTTTAGCCCACTTATTTATTGGGCAGTTGTTTCTTTAAAGATTTGTTTTTGGAGGATTTAACTTTTTGAGTTCTAGGTATACTTTAGATATGAGACTCTTGTCCATTGTATGACTAGTGAAGATTTTCTCCCAATCCGTGGGCTTTGATTGATCTTACTAGCTATGTCCTTTGCCATGCAGAAGCTCTGCAATTTCATGCCATCCCATTTGTCCAACCATTCTTTGATTTGTTGCTTTTCCGGCTCTTTATTAAGAAAATTTCAGCCTGTGCCAAGTAGACCTAGGGTTTCTCCTATTACACCCTATAATGTTTTCAGAGTGTCTGCTTTGACTCTGAGGTTTTTGATCTTTTTGGAGTTGATTCTGGTGCACGGTGATATATAGGGACCTAGCTTATTTTTCTAAAAGTAGTTAACCAATTTTGCCACCACCATTTACTGCAAAGGCTGTCTTTTTTCATTCTATTTTTTTAGCTCCCTCATCGAAGATTAGATGGCTATAGGTCTGTAAGTTCATTTCTGCGTTTTCAATTCTATTGCATTGGTCCTGAGGTCTGTTCTTGTGCCAGTATCAAGCTGTTTAGATTACTATGGCTTTGTAGTAGAGTTTGAAATTTGGTATTTATATTCCTCCAGCACTGTTCTTTCTGTTGAGGATCATTTTTGCTATTTGGGATCGTTTGTTGTTCCATATAAATTTTTGGAGTGCGTCTTCTATTTCCTTGAAGACTGAGGTTGGAATATTGATAGGTATCTCATTGATAGACAGCCTTGGGAAGTATTGCCATTTTCATGAGGTTGATCTTTCCAATCCAGGAGCATGGGAGTTTTTGCCACTTTCTAAATTCTGTTTTGATTTCCTTTTTCAACTTTTTAAAGTTTTCATCATAGAGCTCCTTCACTTTTTTGGTTAATTCCTAGATATTTTATTTTTTTGTGGGGCTATTACAAATGGAGTCGATTTCCTAATTTCAGCCACACTTTTCTCATTGTTGGCATACAGAAAAGTCAATGATTTTTGAGGGTTAATTTTATATCTTGTTACTTTGCCAAAGTTTTGAATCAGCTTGAGTAATTTGGGAGTGGAGTCTGTGGGATTCTTTAAATACAAGATCATGTCATGTGCAAAGAGGGAGAGTTTTACTTCTTTCCCTATTTGGATCCCATTTATGTTTACATCTTGTCTTATTCCTGTAGCTAGGTATTCTAATACTAGATTCAAAAGAAGTGGAGAGAGTGGACCTCTTTGTCTCATTCCTGAGTTAAGAGGAAATGGCATTAATTTTTCACCATTAAGAATAATGCTGGCTGTAGGTTTGTCATATATTGCCTTTATTGTATTGAGGAATGTTCCATGGATTCCTAATTTTTCCAACACCTTCATCATAAAGCCGTGTTAGATCTTGGCAATTGCTTTTTGTGCATCTATTGAGATAACCATGTGGTTCTTATCCTTGCTCCTGTTGATGTGATGAATTATATTAATTGATTTGCATATATTGAACCAGCTGTGCATCTCTGAAATGAATCTTGTTTGATCGTGGTATATGATTTTTTGGATGAATTGTTGAAGTTGATTGATCAAAATTTTGCAGAAATATGACATTTATTACCCTTATTTATTTAGCATTATTACACATATAACATTTCTTTTATTACATCATATCACATAGGATATATGTAGATATGGATTATACATCATACTGAGACCATGGACTTTCACAGAAAAGGAAAACAATGTGCTAATATTGGCTTCTTATTCCATGAATAAATTTTTGGCCATGCTGGGATTTCAGCTCACAGCCTAGAATGCCCAGTCCATAAATGGGGTCACAGTCTTAGCAGACCAGCCTCTGGGAAACTGAGCTGCCAGGAAGTTCTGAGGACCTGTGATCAAGCCACAGGAGTGCTTGATATTTAGATAGATAGACAGATAAATAGATAGATAGATAGATAGATATAGATAGAGACATGTGTAGATATATATATATATATATATATATATACAAAGAGAGGGACTGTGAGGTAATTAAATTATATATATTATTACCAATTATTAGTTATTAAATTATGCCTCCATTTAATGAAATATTACTGTTGAATACTTATAAAAGTATTAATTAAAAATCATTCAATACCCTTAATCATACCATGGTGCTAGAATGGAAGACATAAATCCAATATTTTTTGAGAGGCATTCTAAAATAGAATCATGAATCAACGGCACATTTATCATTTTTATAACATTCCGTTAGCATTCACATGAACAGAAATGGGTTTTTCAGGATCTCCCTCCATTTGTGGGTGGTAGTCCTAGCATTTGAACTCCAGACCTCGGTAGTTTATTTCGAATGACACGGTGAAAATTTCAGACTGTTAAAATTGAAAAAAATAACAAGAAGAAAATAAAGTAAGGTGCCATTGGTTCCTGCCTATAACCCTAGCTCCTCAGGAGGCTGTGATGTAGAAAATACCAATTTAAATTCAGATGGGATGGGAAAGTCTAGGACACTCTTCTTTCCAAGAGATCACCAGAAAAATAAACATGAATGGGGCTGTGACTCAATGGCAGAGCGCTACCCTTGAGCAAAAGGAGCTCAAGAGCAGGGCCTAGGATCATAGTGCAATAGAGTACCTGCCCTCCCCCAAAAAGGAGGCAATAACTACATGGATCTCTGTATGGATGATGGGCATTCAGCAGGTTGCCCGGTCCCCAGCCACCCCAACCTGGTCAAACTGGGACAAGCCCTCATAGAGTACTAAGTGTGAGCCAGCAGCTTGAACAAAGCACCCTCTGCCATTTAATAACTGAAGACCTGAAGGCTTTGCCTGGGCTAGTGTGTGCAACGGGTGCATAATGTTCTGTCTGAGGCATCCCATTGGGACACTTTGCAGCCAGCCACTGCTTCCAGAGAGTCCACAGTCCCTAGGTTGGAGGAGTTGTCCAAGGTTCTCTCTGCATCATCTCTATCCCTGTGTAGGATGTGAGCCTAGACCTCTGGGGCCTGGTGGCTATCACTCATCTATCATTCTTCATTGCCAAGTCAAAAGCTAGTCCCAAATCTTGGCATAGACATGAAATAATCAGCTATTTCTGCGCCAAAAGGGGTAATTCAATAAATCCCACTCTCATAATTCCCATTAGAAGTGGGCTGCAAATGTGGCTTAGTGATAGAGTGCTTACATAGCACAAATGAAGAGTTTCATTCTTTAGTACCACAGAAACAGAAAAAGCCAAAAGTGGCACTGTGGCTTAAGTGAGAGAGTGCTAGCCTTGAGCAAAAGAAGCTCATGAACATACCCAGACCCTGAATTCAAGCCCCAAGACTGGCAAAAAGAAAAAAAAAAGTGAGTCTGGTGAGACATATTCTTCTGGGACACAGAGGAGGGCCAAGGTTATAGGTAAGAGGTAGAGTAGAAGGCAGGTGCTGCTGGCTCACCCCTGTAATCTTAGTTACTCAGGAGGCTGAGATCTGAGGATCCCAATTACTAACAAAAAGTCTATATGAGACATTTTTCTTCAATTAAACACCCAAAAAGTGAGAAGTAGAGCAGTGATTCTAAGAGTAGAGTGCTAGCCTTGAGCACAAAAGCTCAGGGTTAGGACAACGTCCAGACCATAAATTCAAACATTAGGACTGGCACACACACACACACACACACACACACACACACACACACACACACACGCACACGCGCGCATGCTCGCGTGGGTGCACACATGCACATGCACACACAACACACCAAGATAGAGCATTTGCCAGTCACCCTGCACGTTTTGTCTATAGCAACTTAATAATAAAAAAAAAGGGAGAA
The DNA here is from genome assembly GCF_024711535.1 of Dipodomys merriami. NCBI lineage: Eukaryota > Metazoa > Chordata > Mammalia > Rodentia > Heteromyidae > Dipodomys > Dipodomys merriami. The sequence goes on from NW_027202642.1 coordinate 44,409, forward strand.
GGGAAGGAAAGATTTGCTCCAGGAGGTGATATAACCAGTGCCAAAATTCCACAGGAGTTCTAAGGCATGGAACTGGACAGAGAGCCTCAGGCAGAAGGTCCATCATGGGCAAAGGTCCTTATGTGTCGTATGGAGCAAGTGGTGTAGGTGGAATGAAGGTTCTATGGCTTCAGACATTCTGGCAGAACATTCAAGGCTGGATCAAGGTTTGTTGAGACACAGGTAGGGCAAATGGTGGGTTCCCAGAATGGGGCCCAGGGGGAAGATTAGCTTGGCTTTTCACCATGGACTCCAGCCATTTCCTGTGGCTGGAAGCCTATTTTTCACACCTCCTGACCCTCAGGCCTCCTTTGCATGGAGGATTCAAGGCAAACACAGGGAAGAATGCTTGCTTAAGAAAAGCTTCTAGCACAATGCCAGAAGTGGCTCAACCCCTGTAAATCCTAGCTACTCAGAAGACTGAGATCAGAGATCATGAGTCAAGCCAGCTCAGGTGAGAAAAGTTAGTGAGACTGTTCTTGCAGATTAACTACAAAAGCCAGAAATGGAGCTGTGGCTCAAGTGGTAGAGTGCCAGCCTTGAGGGAAAAAGTTAAGAGACCAGAGGCCAGACCCTGAGTTCAAGCCCCAGCATTGGCACCTAAAAAAATAAAGAAAAGCTTTCAGGAGCTACTGAAAGGTCAGATCAGCCAGGTGCCAGTGACTCACACCTCTCCTCCTAGCTCCTCAGGAAGCTGAGATATGAGGATTACGGTTCAAAACCAACCCCAGGCAGGAATTCCAGGAGACTCTGATCTAAAAGGAACCTCCTGAATACTGGAATTGGCCCTGTGACACAAGTGGCAAGCTGAAGAGCTAGGGGACAGCATCCAGGCCCAGAGTTCAAGCCCCATGAACAACACCTGACCTTCTTGGACCTCACTCTGTGACTCTAGGCAGAGTACTTTCCAGTGGGCCCCTGAGGATCTCCCAATGTCTTGGTCTTCTACAAGTCTTGAGTGCAGCCTCTTTTGAGGCCTTTTCCTATAGAGCAGGCCACAGTATCAGAGAAGAATCCAGCCCTGGGGTATGGAGGTCATTGGTCGGGTCATCAGAATGGCATCTGTCATGGGTGCATCTGACCAGGCAATCGACGTCTCAGATCATAGTTCTGGGCCAGGAGGGGCAAGGGCTGCAAAATGGCACAGCAGGTAACACCCACTCATACAAGTATCACAACAGTGTTAATCATCAGGCACACCTTGAGCAGGTGTTGAGTTGGGCTCATGATAGACTTGTAGGCTCAGGAATCTAAAGCCGGCTGGCTGCTGCTTGTAGCAGTCGCTATCTCTGGAGTCCCAGGGCTCAGAACCCTGTTTTCCTCACCAGTGCGTGGGGGTATATGAAGGTCTGCAATCGTGGGCCGACTACAAAGGAACATCCATAGTGTCCTTCCCTGGGTCCTGTGGCCCCATACACGGATGAAGGGGCAGGTTCCATGGTACTAACTGCCATGACCCAGAACCCTCAGCCCAAGAAGGACTTAGGGAGAAACTACTTGATCCACCTTGAGAGTTTACTATGTCTATGCCTCAGGACTGCCCCCAGTTCCAGCTCAGCTCATCATTACTACCTTCCTCTGTGTGTGTGTGTGTGTGTGTGTGTGTGTGTGTGTGTGTGTGTGTGTGTGTGTGTATGTGTGTGTGTGTAAAGAACACTGCTGGTGGAATATCAATACTAAATTTCAAACTCTACTATAAAGCCATAGTAATCAAAACAGCTTGGTACTGGCATAAGAACAGACCTCAGGACCAATGGAATAGAATTGAAAACCCAGAAATGAACCTACAGACCTATAGCCAACTAATCTTTGATAAGGGAGTGAAAATAATAGAATGGAAGAAAGACAGCCTCTTCAGTATATGGTGCTGGCAAAATTGGTTAACTACTTGTAGAAAACTAAAACTAGATCCTTATATATCACCCTGCACCAGAATCAACTCCAAATGGATCAAAGATCTCGGAGTCAAAGCAGACACTCTGAAAACATTACAGGATGGAATAGGAGAAACCCTAGGCCTCCTTGGCTCAGGCCGAAATTTTCTTAATAGAGACCCAGAAACACAACAAATCAAAGAAAGGTTGGAGAAATGGGATTGCATGAAGTTGCAGAGCTTCTGCATGGCAAAGGACATAGCTAGCAAGATCAATAGAAAGCCCACAGATTGGGAGAAAATCTTCACTAGCCATACAACGGACAAGAGTCTCATATCTAAAATATAGTTGGCATCCACATTCTTTGGCAAGACCAGCCCCAGGGCTCAGCCCCATAGCTCACCTGCCAGTGGGGTGCTTGGGGCGGTTTCTGCCATGGGGCTCTCTAGCAGGAGCGCCTTGGGCGGTACCCGAATTAGGGCCCCATCCCAGCGGTTTGCCCATCAGTACCTGCACCTTGAGCAGGACTCGCCCTTTAGGTCTCCCTCCATCCCCTGGATTCAGGGCAGAACAGATGCAGGGGCCTGACTGGGCCCACCCACTTCCTTCTGCTCCCACCTGCATCACAGGGACAGACTCGCGACAAGGCCCTGCCCTTTCAGGCTTGCTGGCATCTGTTTCCTGAGCCTGGTCCCGCCCCATTTTTCCTGCTGTTGCTTGGATCCCAGTGCCTTGTTCCCAGTAGGCCTTTTGCAGCCCCGGTACCCCAGGCAAGACCCTCAGGCTGAGGCCCCAGCAACTCTTCCTCTGCCCCGCATCAGCCCATGGGATCAGGACAGCTCCAGAAGTCATTTCCTGGAAAGCAGAGAATGGCCCTGGCCTGGAAGGGATGAGGTTGGAGCAAGCTCCAAGACTGGTAACTGACTCTTAATGGCCCATGGAGCCTATGCCATTCTGAGAGGGCCGGGCTGCCAAGGAGGGGTGGGATAAGTGGAAGTGGCATGAAACTTAGGACAGTGGCAGGCCAGGAATGGAGGAGGTAGGGCTGATGGGGGAAATGGAGGAGCAAGGATGGAGCAGATGGAGATGGGGTCTCGGTGTTGTGCCTGCTGGGCCCCTAGGCCCCTATGGTTAGGAGAAGCAGGAGAGGGACTGGAGGGGCAGGAGAGGCAGGAGCAGTTAGTGGGAAAGGGCCAGCCAAGCGGGGAAGAGGAAGGCAGGATTTCTGGGCTTCCTCAATGAGAACCAACCCGGGCTGCCAGGGAGGGGCAGCAAATGTGGAGCAGGCCAACCCAGCAGTGTGGGTGGACTTAGTAGGCAGAGCCCTCAGAGACCAGTAGGGGAGAAGGGGTGGGCCTCCATCTGGGAAATCTTGAAGTTGGCCTTCAGGGAAGGGAGAAAGTAGGAAGGGAGAATTTGGGGCTGCTGCCATATGCCTGCAGGGGGGAGGGGGGCTAGGCCTCCCTTGGGCTTTGCTACAACACATCCGACCATACCAGTGGGGCCACGGGGCACCAGCACCTCCTCCCAGACTAATATCCTGGGATGAGGGAATGTAGGAGATAGGAAAGGCTGCCCTCAACCTGTGGGTCCCCTCTGGCTCCTGAGGCCTCTCTAATTCAGACCCACTGTGGCTGACATGGCCCAGGTGCCAACAGAGAGCCTTGGCTCTGTGTGTGGCTGTGGCATTGAGAGGTCATTTCCCAGGGAAATGGGTGAGCATGGGGGAGGGAACTCAAGACACATCCGAGAGCAGTGGAGGAGAGAGCCTCCCACAGGAATGCAGGCCAGCTTCTGGATTTCCCACACAGATCAGACTTGGTTGCATAGGGCTGGACAGCCAAGAGGGATCCAAGAAGGAGCTGGGGATGGGAGTGGGGTGAGGGGGTGGGGAATCAGCTGGTGACCTCTCCAGGTGGGGTGAGAAAAGGCATCTCCAGAGGAAAGGGGTTGGGGGAGGCCGTGTGCACCTGCAGAGCCCACAGCAGAAACAGTCCAGGAAGGAAGAGGGGGAAACATGAGCCAGGTGCTTGGGCCTACTCCTGCCCCACCAGGGAGCCCATCTCTCCCAGTGAGTTGTCTCCCTGGAGTCGGGGGAGTGGTGGTATTGCTCCTTTGGCTCCCTAGGTGGGGCAGGGGGCAGGGGCATGTCTCACAAGCCTTATCCAGACATGGAGAGGTCCTTCCTGCATGGGGAAGGTGGAGAGGGAAAGCACAGTGCAGAATCAAGTCCAGGAAGGAGCACTGGAGGATGCACGGTGTACAGGAAGCACCCTCTGGCTCAACAGTGGGTGGAGCAGTGAAGGGCTGGCAGGGGGGAGGGGGAGAGTGGGTGGTCGGTTCAGATGCGGCATCTGGTACTCTGTGTATGTGGGGGGGGGTTCTCCTAAAATCTATTCCCAACAGATGGAGAGACCCGCACTCAGGAAGTGAAGAAGCCTGAGAGATCTTGGTGGTCATGAGTGGCCAGGGATAGAACAAGGTAGGAGGGACGAGGAGGGAAGATGGCCCCCTTTGGGGTGGTGCAGGACCTACTCAGGAACTTGGGCTTCTGGGGGCATTCTGGTGCAGATCTGATCTGTTTGTGTGGGGGGCAACTTTGGCACATGTGGTGGGCAGGGCTTCTAAAAGCTATTTCTGCTGGGAGGGTGGGTAGGAGGGGTTTCTAAGAGCAGGAAGATTTAAGAAGCAAAAATAAAGACATTAGACCATGAAAATTATGTAAAATTGGAAAGGGTGTGGAGGATTTGACAGGAGAGTGCTGGGGTGAAGAGGGGCTGCATGTGGTCGAAATTAAGGAGATGTGGCTCCACCTGCTCAGCTAATCGGCAGCTCTGGCCCCATACAGCCCAGGGATGGGGGGTCTCATCCAGAGGGACACTTCCAGTACACAGATCGGGGTAGAAAGAGGGGGGAAGGAGGTTGAGTCAGATACCTTCTAAGAAGTCACCCAGACTTCCATTTTCCATTGGTCTCTGTAGGTTCCAAGGTAGAAGGTGGCTCTGAGGCTTTGTGTAGAATCAGGGTCAGTATGTGAAGATCCACGTTCAGACCCCCTTGCAGAGACCAGGGACTCGGGAAGGAGCTGGACTCGGAGCCACAGGTCTCGAGCAGAAGAGTGCCTGCCAAGTGGGAGAAAGACATGCCGGATTATACAGGCCTGTAGAACCAGAGTCTGGGCTCTGGTGTACACACACACACACACACACACACACACACACACACACACACACACACACACACACACACACACACACACACACACACACACACACACACACACACACACACACACACACACACACACACACACCGGCCTTGCCTAGAATACCTATCTATAGGTAATGGTGAGAGAAAGATATCCTACACAGGGAATATACACATAAGGTGTCTTCAACCTAAGCCAACACGGCTTAGGGCCAGTGCAGACAGCATAGCCAATTAGATGTAGGTGGGAGTTCATCAGTAGCATTTTTTTAAATTGCAAAAAATTTGGACAGGGAACAAATATACACATTTTTCAACCATCATATTCCACATCCTTCTTCTTCCTTCCTAGGAAACACACCCAATCAACAAAAAGGCTTAGATATGGCTCTTGACCATGAAAGTGGAAGCAGAATATTTTGGATGTCTGAGCTGTTAATAGTGTTTTCAATAATAATGTCACATGCAACAGCCCTATGAGTCCTGCAGGTCAACACTGTACTTCCTTAGTGATGTGATAGGAATGTAAACCTTACTGGACTTAGTATTGTTTTCCACTTCCTTTTCTACCACCTGGCCCAAATTATAATACAAAGTAATGGAAAGAAAAAGTAATGCCATCTTAAGAAAGTCATTTAGGGTTCTGAGAATTTGGCTTCATGGTACAGTGATTGCTTAGCATGCATGAAACCCTAGGCTCAATTCCTCAGTACCACATGAACAGAAAAAGAAACACTGGAAGTGGTGCTGTGCCTCAAGTGGTAGAGTGCTAGCCTTGAGCAAAAAAAAAAAAAAAACACCGAAAAGCTCAGGAACATTTCCTTGGCCCTGAGTTCAAGCCCCAGGACTGGCAAAAATGTCACTTAGCTAGTAAATGCCGAATAGAGAATCCATACTTGGAATATATAGTTGCTCCTTCCAACTATTACGTAACAGTAGTCCTTAATTCATGTTTTTTTTTTAACCTATATTAGGATACTGTGTTTAAAAAAAAAAAAACCCTTTTGTTAACAGGTCACAGCAATTAGTGCCAGGAATGTGCTTAGATATCAGGTGAAGATTAATCCTGGAAATTCAAAGATTCCATGCTTTTGAATTGTCACTTCTAATCACAAGGAGAAGGGTAGTCTAATTGAGATTTGGAAATCTTTTTTGGTCAGTTATGGCACCAAAAAGGCAGAGGCTAATTAATAGTTTTAACAGAAGTGAAGGAATAACCCCAGCTCGAAGAAATAAATGATAATAATAACTAAATTATACCAGAAACTGTTCTAGGGAACTATTTTGGGTTATTGAAGAACTAGTTATCAACTAGGCTCATTCCACATTGCCTTTAGCATTCTAAATCACTTTGGCTAGTTCTTAATCTCTGTGTGATAAGTTGTATCTCCTTTTATGTTGTTCTTTCATTCCTGATATCCTTTGCTTTCTAAAAATCTGTCTTTCTCTATTTCTCTATGAACAATTCCTAATATTAAATAACACCTACACAGATGGCAGAGGATGCTAATGTAAGAGTCCCATAGTTCATGAGTCATTAGTATAACAACATGGAAAAACGAGGACATAGTTATTCCTACCTCAATTTTTCTGAAAAGCTGCAATGTCATCATTTGATTCAAATTTCCATTCTTTGCATACATAGTGTCATTAAATGCAGTAAATTCAAACATGAGCCAGGTGCTGGTGGCTCACGCCAGTAATCCTAGCTACTCTGGAGGTTGAGACCAGAGGATTGTGGTTCAAAGCCAGACTAGTCAGGAAAGTCCATGAAACTTTTCTCTTCAATTAACCACCAGAAACCCGGAAGTGGTTCTGTAGCTACAGTGGTAGAGTGCTCAACTTGAGCTGAAGAGCTGAGGGACAGTGCCCAGGAGCAGAATTCAAGCCCCACGACAAACAAAACAAGTGCAAATATGACTTTCAGTTTCCCCAAAAGGAACTACGAAGTCAATATTAATCTTCCTATGCATAAAAAATAATTCCAAAATGATTCAGTGCACCTACTTTAGTTGAGTTATTTAAGTTATGGCTTCTTTGATGGATATATTCTTTTATTTTAAAAATTACTAAATATTAGCTTTATAAATAAACTTCTTCTAATACTTCTTGTTTCAAAAGAGAAGTCCATACAGTTGATGTCACTTGGTTTTCTCAGTTCAAAGCCAACCCAGGCAGGGGAGTCTGTCACATTGTTATCTCTAATTAAACACCAAAAAAGCCAGACGTGGGGTTTTAGCTCAAGTAGTAGTATACTAGATTTGAGGGCAGGTAGACAAGAAAGACAACTGTTCAGGGACAGGGTCCAGCCTCTGAGTTCCAGCCCCATATCCAGAAAAAACTGAACAAATGAAGAAGCAAACAAAAAACCCACATATTTCTTTGGGACCATCCTTACAGCACTGGTTTGAGAAGAGGCTCCTTTTGCTTATCATATTCACTGGAACCTGCTTTTTGGAATCCTCATTGCTATGGTGAACTCAGGACCAGATTAAAGGAATGGATAACTGACTTTTGCAACAAGAGAATCATCTCAGGAGTTAAATACCCATGCATAAGACATTTTAAAACCTCATGTCTTTGTTTCTTTGAAGTAGAATACTTTAAAACAAAGTTATTTTCTTTTTCTATGCTGGCCTTCAAATGGCAGATTGTTTCCTTTTGTAATACTCTCAATTTTAGAAGTTTACAGAAAAGTTTTATATGAGTAAAGAACAAAATGGAACAAGTCAGGGACAGATTTTCCTTCAAGCCTTGGATTATTTTCTTGTACAGTAAAAAGGACAGCACAAATTAACTTGAACTTGGTCATTGCCCTATGTTCAATTCCTCTCTTGGAATCAGTATCCACTTCCCATAACAGTTCCTTCCACTTACTTCCAGGAACAATCTATGGTGCTACTCCCGATAAAATGAATGTTTTCTGGCTTCATTGAAATAGCACAAGTACATCTTTGGACATGAGGTAACACGTGTTTCAGAGACAACTTAGTAATGAGAAAATATGGAATTGTCATGGTTTATAAAACATTATCCATGTACATATGGCCATATAAGATGATGTTAAGTAAAATGAACCTCAAGATAGGAACACAACTTGTTTTTTTCTTTTTTGTTATTGTTTTTAATGTACTAAATGTACTATGTGATTTTTTGTTTCTCTTCTATTTTCTTCCTCCATGGTGTAACCCCTGTTTTCACTGTATTTGATGTCGTTAATCTGCACCTTACATATACATTTTTCTAATGTGGGGAGGGGAAGGGAAAAAAAAACGCTGAAACAAGGAAACAGTATGACCCATTGTAACAACAAGATGAACAAGACACTATGTTGAAAACGAACTTTAAAACTTGGGGATGGGAGGGGGAGTTTGGATGGTGGAGAGAAAAAAAGATGACGGGGAAAAACAAAGAGGATGTAACAATGCTCATTAGATAATGCACTTATTAACTTACTTATGTAACTCTAACCCCTCTGTACATCATTTTCAAAATAAAAAACATGACAGAAATTATCCTGGAGTACATTAAGTTGAAATTTCCTATGCTCTGTAAATTAAGACCAATTTTAAGTGGGAAGAAGATTCTCAGAAACATTTTTTAGTAAGTGTGTGTGTTCATTAGTTCCCTAGTGTACGTAAGTTAACAGTAGGAGATACAATGAGAATAATAGGAGAAAGACAAGTTCTGTGTTTAAATATAATGGTCCAATACACTATAGAAGACTCTGCAAAACACAACTTTGAAACAATAAAGCCAAAACCAGTATTTAGATCTATGGGAGTGATATAGAGAAAGCATTACTATTAATGAAACATGAAGGATAAGGCCACTCTCTTTCATCTACTAACTCTAAATCATGGTAGCTAATCATGCAAATTTGTAAAAAGTAGAATGGAAAAATAATTCTGGTTCCAAGTAAGTCAGATATAAGAGCATGGACTTAATTGGAAAAAAAGGCCATGTTGATAAAGCAGGAATTATATTAGCAATGAACTGGTGGCTAAGATCACATTTCTTTTTCCATTTTTCTTTTTTTTTTTTTTTTTTTTTGGATGGTTGTGGGCTTGAAGTCTGGGCCTCCACTCTTCAGTCCAAAGCTAGTGTTCTACCTCTTGAGACACAGTGCTACTTCCAGTTTTCTGCTGGGTAATTGGAGATAAGGGCCTCAGAAACTTTCCTACGCATGCTGGATTTGAACTGCAATCCTCAGATCTCAGCCTCGTGAGTAGCTAGCATTATACGCATGAGCCACCAGCATCCCTCTTAACATCACATTTCTAACAGTGTATACTCAGTATATGTAATGTGTATGTTTCTCTATCTTTATATGAACTCGAGTTAAAAATCTGGGCTACAGCTTTTGCACTCACAAAAATGTTTCTAGTTTAAAAGTTGATACTCCAGGAAAAATAGAACCTAAGAATGTAAAGGAGTCTGGGAAGTTCAGCTTGCATCAAGCCTGGGAGAACAGTCTTTGAGACACTATTTATAATTACCAGCCAAAAGCTGCACTGGAAGAATGGCTCATGTGATGGAATACTAGTTATAAGCAAGAATGCTGAATAAGAGCTTGAGGTTATCATATATATATATATATATATATATATATATATATATATATATATATACAAACATGCACATACACACAAAGGCACTTATATGTGCAAACACACATATGAAACAACTCTCAGAATGTGCAGAAATGTTAGAAAATAATAAAAAAAAATATGTCCTAAGACTAGAATCAAGTGATAATTTTTTAATTTTAGAAAGTCCTCAAGTGAAATTTCCCCCCAAAACGCTTGAGAATATTACATAGTTAGGGACCAGAGATAGTAAGAAAGTCAAGTAATCGTTATTGAAGGGGTTGGATCCATGGAGGAATGAATCAGAGACCCCTGCAGGTGCATCTGAAAACGTTCATATCCTGTGTCAAATGTTAGAAAATAGTACATAAACATTCTGAGCCATCAGTCTTTTGAAAAATATTATCGGAGAAGTTCAGAAATGCTAGTCTATATCAAGATTAAATAAACCAACAAAGTATGGTAGGACAATGAGATACAAGCCTGGAATTCTAGCACTCAGACTAAAACAGGAGATCAGAGAGTGGAATTACATAGTGGTACCTTCCCTGGACTAGGTAATATAATTTTGTCTCAATAAAACAAAACCAGAAAGGAATAAAAAAAACAAGAAAGGAATATACAGTTGCAAGTTTTGGCTAATTTTGTCATTATGTTTTAAGAAGTCAAGTTTCCTATTGAAATGCAACTCATATGTAATCCTCAGTTGTGTTTTAAATGCTGTCATCATTACAGAACATTCCTAGATGCTAAAGAGCTCAAGATTCCCAAACAAAAAATTGAAAAAGTAAGCATCATTCTGTTGGATTCCAAAGAAATGATGGATTACCAAAGCTTAAGCCTAGGGAAATAGCGAAGTTCATCTAATGTAGGACTTTGTAGACCTGTCTAAATTAGAATTTAGATTTAAAATAAATATTTTTGTTTGTAATTTTTGTTTGTAATTTCATATTCTATTTCATATTGTATTTCATATTCTATAGGATAGAAGATTTAATTCACAAATTCACAAATGATTCTGGCATTCTATTTGCCTAAAATATTCTGTCAAGTGAGGTATAATTAGAACTTAGTTAATAGATAATTGAAACAGTTCCTGTGTAACATGATAATGTGAATAATCTAGAAAAAGTTGCCAACAAATTTATAACATTAATTTATAAATTTAGAAAAAGAGGAATTTTGTGAGACTTTGGTACACCATGGTATGTATAGAGTAATTGTGTGACATCCTTTTTCTTCTACCTATATATAACACAGGAAGAAATTTCCTTAATTACATACCTCTGTATATGATGAGAAAAATGCTAGGTTTGGGGTTTGTTTTTATTTTTGTTTTTTTGTTTGCTTTATCCTTGGGCTTAAATTCTGGGCTTGGGTACTGTCCCTGAGCCTGTTTTTGCTCAAGGCTACTGCTCTTCAATTGAACAACAGTACCACTTGTGTCTGGCTTTTCGTGAGCAGTTTATTGGAGATAAGAATCTAAGGAACCTTCCTGCCTGTGTGGGCTTTGAACCATAAGCTTCAGATCTTCATATTCAGGTATTCAGATCTCCTGAATATCTGTGATAGATAAAAATATAGCTATAAATAATATTTGCAAGTGTTTTGATCTCAAGAATACCACTGGGGGGAAAATGATGCAGCAAAGTTTAGTGTAATGTTCTTTCCCCAATAGGAAGAGCATCACATTAGCAGAAGTGTAGTATTTTTTCACAAGAATGATAAGCTAGTCCTGATGTGAATTTAGGGAATTTTAAGGTCCACCTTACAAGTTGGAAACTGTTGGGCTAGGATGAATTTACAGCATAAAAACTTAGGATTGATGGTCATAGAAATAATAGCTTACTCTGATGAACATATGTTTACACTTGAGGAATTTATTATAGATACTTCATAGTTTTATCTTCTACCAGAATGTGGCTATTTTTTCTGTTGACTTTTAAATATGTACCCCCCCCACTGGAAACTGCATCAGTTGCAGAATAAAATGCAAACAGGTACTGTTTTGAATGTCTCTGGTTCGGCATGTTCAGAATTTGAAAATGAGTAGTTAGTAGTTACAGGAATGTTGAAAAATACATATATTCTGTCCTCTTAACAATTAGTCAGTTTTAAAAGTTAGGAGTTTCCATAGAATTGAACTGTTTTCTGTTTTAGTATGACAATACTAAAATAATGTGTTTTTTCCAAAATAATGGCAAGTATATTCTGAAAAATTTGTATAGTTTGATAACATTCAAGTTGATGACCATCTGATAAAGAAAGGGGTAATTAATACAAATTAGAAAACAAATAGCGTTCATTTTTTAAAAAGGTAATCCACATAGAATATTTACTATACCAATATAGTGAAATTATATTTTATGTGGCTTATTTTTTAATTTAATTTTATTGTCAAAGTGATATATAGAAGTGGTTGCAGTAATTGTAAGGTAGTAAATATATAGCATGTTGAACTTTTTACCACCTCCCTCATTTTTCTCATACTTTTCCTTCACCCTAATACCCCTTACAAGTTGTAATGTAAATTTCCAACAAGTCTTGTGCGTATTGCTATTGCACTGGTTTGTCTTTTTTTTTTTTTTTGGTCCAGTCGTGGGGCCTGAACTCTGGGCCTGGGCACTGTCCCTCAGCTCTTCAGCTCAAGGCTAGCGCTCTACCACTTGAGCCACAGCACCACTTCTGGCTTTTTTCTTTTTGCTTATGTGGTGCTGAGGAATCGAACTCAGGGCCTCATGCATGCAAGGCAAGCACTCTACCACTGAGCCACCTTCCCAGCCCTGCACTGGTTTGTCTTTTGCCCTTTGTCTCGCCATTTTGTTGTTCCTCTTCTCTTGCCAAATTAAGATATATGTATATACAATACACAGGATCCCAAAATCAAATATAGCAGGGGATAAACCATAGGGGTAAACACAAAGAAAAAGAAATTACATTGTACATCAAAAACAACAACCTCAAAGAAAAACCTCTGTTTCCATATCTAGGAGTTTATTTTGCTCAGCATTATCTTATATGGTCATATATACATAACTATTGAGACATTCGGCTCATCTGCTAGGACTATCCTAGACATTTCCTACTTATTACAAATGAGAGAAACCATGGAATCTCTTTGTGTCTTGCTTATTTTACTTAGTAGGATATTTCCAAGTCTTTCCATTTCCGTATGACTTAGAAGCATAGAATTCCACCGTGTGTGTGTGTGTGTGTGTGTGTGTGTATACCACATTTTGTCAATTCGTTCATCAACTGAGTGGCATATTGGTTTAAAACATGATTGCATGTAAGTATCACTTTGGGTCATTCAAAAATGACAGATGCCACTTCCCCAGACATTCTAAAATCATGATTTCTATGTCAGGATTTTATGGTGGCAGGTGTTGAGATATCTGAATTAGTCTATCTATATCTTGCACTGAATTAGGCAGGAAGATATCCAATATCATATAGGATAAAAATGGTAGTGATAAAATATTCCCTTGAGAAAGACATAGGAGGTTGCCAGAAGTATGAAGTAGTTGAGATAATTTTGAAGAATTTAGAAATGCAAGCTCAGGTATGTCTCTTTAAATAATAATTATGTAAGTGGAAGGGCAAAAGAAGGGGAAGAGAAGAAAATAACTGACAGCAGATCATTGTCCCAAATTAGAGTATAAAAGACATAATCTATAACTTCCAAGTTAAAAAGAGACCAATATAATACGTCGCACTTAATTTAGGTACATGCAAAATGTTTACTTGGCTTTTTCCTACTCTAATGCTCCTAAATAAATGAAGACATAAGAAAAGGTATGTGATTGCCATTATTTCAACCTGAACACTAACTGTGATGAGCCCTCTTTTTCTCACTTTGCACTTGGAAAATAGTACCTAAGTTGATGATGTTGTGGCTGATTAGAGGTAGACTAAGGAGCTTCTAATTGTACAATTATCCCAGAATAGTTTAAAGTAGTTTTTTCTCCCAAGATATCCAACTACATTTTCTGAAGTTGTGCTTTGAACACACCCTCACACATGAGCAGATTATTTGAAATTATACTTCAGCATTTCCTTGGCACATTCTACTTTGTGCCTTTGTCTTTTTTTGCACATTCCTTTTGAGTTCATGGTTGCTCTATTTCCATTTCATCTGTAAAAACTGCTAAGAACATTGTTCAACTACCACTTCTTGTTTGCACATGCCCAGTCTATGTATGAAGGTACTTTGTACATGCTGAGGAGAATAGTTCCACATTATAACCTTATGCTCACATTAGAGGGCGTAGAATTTAAAGCATTTTGAGACAAACAGTGATATTAGAATTGAAAGGCTACTTAGGGACATTTTCTTGGAGCTATTAGTTTACCCAGGAGAAATATAAATATCCACAAAACCTGGAGCTTATTAGTAAGTATCCGAATTAACACTAGATCTTAGATGCTGTGTTAATACAAGTCACCATTGTATTATTGTTACATCAGAATCCTTCCCTATTGCAAATATGGATGAGAAAATGAAAGAAAGGCATTACAAAATGTCTTATCTTTTTAGGCATTTAATCCTAGTGGCGAGGGTAATGTCTGAACTCTCCCATTCAATAAACATTTAAAGTTTATAAGAGTACTTCCTACATATAAGAAGTTGTGGCATGTTGATTGACAGGGTTATTTCAGCATGGAGATATCCCTAACAAGAACTAGATTTAAATAGAATATATGTCAGTTATGATGTGTCAATCAGGCATTTTCTATTCTAAAGAAGAATCAATTCAAGGACTGTTCAGTAACATCAGTAACATCAGTGTTACTTGTCCTACATTTATAATGAATAGGCTGATAAAATATCCAAACATATCTGAAGATATTTCAATAAAATCCCAAACTGAATGGATACATGGCTCACTCATTGAAACTGTAGACAAATTAGTCTTATCTGTGCTGTAGATCAATCTATAATCACCTGGCTAAACAAACTCTTCAAAAATATTCACAGAATTCCTCTAAGTAAAGATCATGACAGTTATATCTGTATAATTCTTCTAAGGTCAGGATAAAAGAATTTGTTCTCAATATTTTAAATCAACAGGATCTGTTGAATTCATGGATCCAGAATTTTATGGCTTCACATTCATATCTCAAAATTTTATTAATATGACTTTCACCAAAACACTGTTCTTATTGAACTTGTCTATGTCCTTTTAGTTTTCAAATCCAAATAGCATATTTCCTTCAGTATCTTCCTGACAATTTGTTCCCTCATTTACCTCTCCAAATCTGTTTTTGGTCGTGGATATTTTAATGATGTCTAAAAAGACTTATCTATGCATCTGTTTAACATAAATTTTAGAACTATCAGAGAGTTTTTTCCTCTAAATCCATCATTTCCACCTGTAATCCTTATCACCAAGAATATTACTAACATGGTTGCCAGCCAGAGACGTGGGAGCACTTTAGATTTCTTCTTACCCTTCTTACTTCCGTCTGTTAGATAAGATGAATGATCAAGATTTTCTGTTTCTGTCACTAATATAATTTCTATGTACTCCTTTTTATGCAACTGAAACTGGCCTGTTTCAAATACTCATCATTGGTCACTTTGTCCTAAAACAACTGCTTACATAGTATGCTTTTTCCCCATAGACTTTTCATATTGTTCTTCTCCATCACCAAATTACTGCTCCATGTAAGCACACAGAGTGAATATCTCAGACACAAATTCTAGTATCATTAATTACTCACTACATTGACTGTTGGCATTACACTTCTCATCTGTAAATGGATATAGTCTACCAGAAATATTGAAGAATGAATTTGTTGAATTCTAGAGCAAGAAAAAAGAAAAGTGAAGAGTCCTTACATTTTCCACCTTACCTTACAAATAAGAAAAGAGTCAAATTCAGTTTGTTGGTTTAAAATCACAATTTTTTTCATGCAGAAATAAAAATAAGTCATCATCAGGCTACACTGTGGTCATCATCCTCACCAAAATTATTATTAGCATCATAAGTGCTAATTATTGAAAGCCTGGTATGTGTCTATGACGTTGCTATTATTTGTCTTTTGATTAATAATTTTAATGTTACCACTGTGCATGCATCCATATTAAAATTTTGAACAAATAAAGAAACTAAAAAAACTAAACTATATCAGGTAGCTTGACTATGTGCTTTTAACAAATTATGGAATAGATTTTTGAAGCATTACAAATTCCTAACCAGTATGAATTAACTTCCTCTCTCTCCGTCACTACACACAAATATTTAAGAGTTTGAACAGAACTTTTTTCAAGTGATATACTCTAAATGTTACTACAATATCATGTGTATATCTAAAATTTCCTTTAAAGTAATAAAGTCTACTTTCAAATCAAGTATTAGTTATTTTATTCTCAGGAACTTTTAGATAAAGACTGTATATCTTTGAAATGAAAAAGGTCAAAATAATAGCATAAAAATTTTAGAGGGAGTCTGTCTTCAGAAATACATATACATATATATCTATATATATGTTATGTGCAGAAAGATATAGAGTTTTAGAGATTATTTGTCATCAGAAATATGTACATATATTTAAATTTCTGTGTAGAATGATGTACATTATAGTGAAAGATACATCTTAAAACATAATTAAAATTAAAAAAATACATCAAACCAAGTGCCAGTGACACGCTTATAATTCGAGCTATTCTGGGTGCTGAGATCGTAGAATTGTGTTTGAAACTAGCCCAGACAGAAAAGTACTTGTTAGAGTCTTATCCCCAATTAATCACTAAAAACAGGAATTAGCTCTGTGCTTCCAGTTGTGGAGTGCTGTCCTTGAGCATAAAAACATTGGGGACAATGCCAAAGTCTTGCAAACAACAACAACAACAAAATGTATCACATTAATTTCACAAAAGCAAATTTTAACTGTTGTGAACATTTCTTAGAAACATGAATACATGCCCCTGGAAAATGTTAAGTAAAAGTATAGAATATTTACGTCTATGTTAAAGACAAGACTATTTAGATTGTTTAAGATATTTAGGTAATGATTAGGAATTAAGAATAATGATAGTTAGGTAATAGATTGGGATTGGACTTTAATTCTAGTTTACAGTAGTAATAAAATGATATTTGTAATGATTATATAAAATTATTCTTGCTTGGTATATGAATTATAATAAGTGATAAACATTTTAAAATGATTTCCAATGCAAAGGATTATCAATTCTTTTGTACTTTCAAAACAATTAAGAAATGTATTCCAAGGCTAGTTTGCTCTAAGACTATATTTGTTTTCTAAAATTAATTTAGGAATGAGTTAAGATTTAGATAACGATGCACAGCAGAAGAGAGTGAGAGGGGATAGAATGATGGACCACATAGGAGCTGTATGTCATTTGTACTGTGTTTCAACAAACAGAAACACTTCAGAGAAGAGAAACAGGAATATAAGGTGTCCTGAATCAAGTTTCATTTTAATCCACCTAATAGTTTGACTGAGAATCAGAGAACATGGGAAAAATAGAAAATAAAGCATTGTGTAAACCTGTTACAATGTAAAGAAATTGTAATAGGAAGATGATATTTTCCAAAGAAATAAAAGAAAGGACAGGTAAACTCTAAAGGGAAAAAGAATGAAGAGAGAAAAGAAGCAAAATAAACCTTTATCAATAACAAACACAGGAGTTTGGAAGTGCAAAGCCAGTAGAAATATTGTAAATAACAATAAAATAACAATAAAAATTGCTAATGTGGATAGAAGATGGATCATATTTTATCATATATGATTTTGAAGTAATAGGAAATGAAAATTTAAAAGTCATAATTTAAAACACTATAGCCCAATGGTAAAACATTGCCATAGCATGTGTGAAGCAATGGTGTGATCGCCCAAACATTACAAAGTACACCCAAAGCACACACACACAAAAACCCACATTAACACACACACACACACAACATACACACATTTGGAATATTGATATTATCATATTAAACAGAGATAATTATCACAAATAGTAAAAATATGTTAATATGAAATCATATTATTGCTCATACTATTTAAAAGTTTACTAGAAATAAAATACTCACAATATACTTAGATTCTTATAGATCAACTAAATTGAAAATTAAGAAATAGAAGACACGAGAACCTTTGCAAACAAGTTTTAAATAATAAACATTTTGAAACATGTATACTTTTATTTTGACAAAAGATTGATGTTACTGGTATTTTAACTCAAGATTTAGAATATGATAACCAGATGCTCTATATCTCGCTAGAGATGGCTATATTTCTAATCATTTCACTCTGGATACTTTTATAATAAAGGTCTCATCATTTCAAAGCCTCTCCCGAATCACAAACCCTGCTTATATTTCCCACCATAGCTAGAAAATGGAAGCCACAAATCACCATTCCCTGCTCAAACATTTTTTTAATTCAAGTACAAATATTTCCAAAAAGTGACCAGGTAATGAAGCCTTCTTAATAAAGTATGTGCTTCTTGGAAACACAGTAAGGACAAATATGTTTAGAACTATAAGAAATTAAAATTATTTAAATTCACCAACCATATAAAAATTAAGAAAATAATTTTTAAATATTCATGTTAAATATTTTAAAAGCAAAATATATGTGTCTAAATAATTTACATTGTAAAACTCATGCAAAATTAAATTAATCCTTCGACTCTGAAAAAAGAATTACTCTAAAGAAACAAAAGAAAATAATTAAGTTCAAAATTTGAAATTTAGAAAATGAAATGAATTGCATTCTTTAGTTGACTGAAGAAACTGTAAACCCTCTGTATATCAATTTTATAATAAAAAATGCATGACCAAAGAAAGCAAAAGTACCCATTGATCAATAGCACCAGCTAAAGTATCAGTATTTCTTTTTTTGAGTGTACAAGAAAATCGATGGAGGGGATAACAATGTTCCTTCCATTAAAAAATGTACTCATTACCTTACTTATGTTACTGTAACCACTTTGTACATTATCTTTACAATAAAATTAAATTGAAATTAAAAATAAACTAAATAATATACCAATTAAGAATTCTTAGAAGCCATTGGTTAAAAACTTTGTAAAAAACTGTCTTAGGAACCCAAGAAATATACTTTGATGATACTATTTAAATACTCAAACTTCAGCAGAGAAGCAAAAAGTTTATAAATGTTACAAGTAAAGTAATAAATCAGAATATATTACTATTAATAAAAATCATAAGATGAATTTATAGTGGTAGTCAAATATGTAACAAATGAGACGAATTGCCATTCGTTTGCACTTAATAAGTGAGAAAGAACTTTCTAGGTCTTTTAAAATATATATTAAGATAATGAAGAAACTATTCTGTCACATCATATGATAATCAGATAAAGATGATATTAAAACAAAGAACAGATTGTACTAAGTTGTGGGATGTTAAT
This sequence comes from Dipodomys merriami, assembly GCF_024711535.1. Lineage (NCBI taxonomy): Eukaryota > Metazoa > Chordata > Mammalia > Rodentia > Heteromyidae > Dipodomys > Dipodomys merriami. The sequence continues at coordinate 63,523 of NW_027202642.1, forward strand.
GTATTTACCTATTTTGGTTGTGGGTAACTGTGGGGATTTCAACTTGGAGTATTGTTCTTGCTAGGCTGGCGTCATATCAGTGGTTAATTATAGGATAGGGGTTCCCTTTCCACAAGAACATGCACCTGATCTGTCCTTTTAGCCTTCCCATCATCAATGGCATCAGAGTTGCACACCAACTTGTCTAGCTGCCTACCTTGGCTGGCCTGGATTCTGCAGTCCTTCCAATCTTTGCCTCTAGATAGTGCAGGATCGTGGAAATGATCCAGTTCACCCAGCTATAGAGTGAGAAGGAAGTCCACTAAACTTTTGGCTTGGGTTCTGTACTCAAGCCTCCTAAGTAGTTAAGAGTAAAGATGGGAGCCCCTGGTGCCAAGCAGTAGCAGTATTTTTAAAAAACTTGACATATATATGAGTTAGGCTTGTGATTACCTCAGGAAAAGAATAAAAGAGCAGTGAAGCATAAAGGACAGTCAGAACTTTAACTAGCTACTCAGAGGCTGAATCAGCTTAGCTAGCTACTCAGGAGGCTGAGATCTGAAGACCACTGTTCAAAGCCAGTCCAATCACGAAAATACATGTGATTATTTCCAAAAAATCAGAAGTGCAGCAGTGGCTCGAGTGGTAGACTACTATCCTTGGGCACAGAAGCTTAGGGATAGTGCCCAGGCACTAACAAGCTTCAGGAATGATGAATACATGCATGAGCTCCTGCAAATGTGCATGTGCATACACACGTGTGCATGAACACACAAACACACCAATGAGTATTTCAATGCTACCTTCTTTAATTTTTTTTTACCTTGTTGTACCCTATTGCCATGTATTGGTTCACAAATTAACAAAATCAGCTAAGCAGCTATTTACATATAACTGATCATGTTTCTCTAAAGTCTATTCTCTTTTTGCAAGCCTGCTTTTATATGACCCAAAAGTAAATTATTCAGGAGGGCAATTCATCTCCCTCAACTCTGTAGTATTAGATGATTGTTTAGGTTCTTCCTAGCTATATGATTTTGTGAAATCCTGCATCAAACAAAGTATTTCTTTCACGAGAAGGGAAGCCTTTGTCAAACAATTAATAATAGGATTTTCTCCTCCTGGCAAGCATGTATAGTTTTATTATCTTCATATATTTCATGATCTGTCTGTGTATGCCAAAGACTGCTGTGAAAATAAAAAGACCATTCTCAGCACTTAGCATTCGTATAACATTCATATGTATGAAGGTATTTAAATATTACGGAAATTGCTTTGGAATAAATAATGTTCACCTTGACTATGTTGAGAAAGAAGAATTGGTTTCTCAGCACTTAGGTAAGAACGTGAGTGAAAGAAACAAAAGGAAAGTTTGGAACAACTCAACACATACATTCAAATGAAACAAAACAACCCAAGAAAACACAAATTAATTCAGTACTTAAAAACCTGCAGGAAATCCTCCTGAGTAACCAGGATTCCAGGCATAAGCTGTCTATTTTTTAAATAGTTTAGTAAATCATGTAGTTACAGAAGTTATAAATTATCATTACAACCTGTGTAATAGATGTGTGTATGTATATATCAATGCATACAGACAGAAATATTTTATCGAATCTTTGTATCTACAGTAGATTTATGAAATATCAACCTTCGTTGTAAAATAAAATGGAAACAAAAGTTATTAAGGAGCAAAACAAAGGGAATTCTCACAAGTTTCTTGTTGAATGGAATATGAATTGCGAGAATCAGTTTGGGAAAACCATCTTAATTTAACATAATGGATAATGGGTATTAATTCCAATCTATCTATTTGCCCATATTGTGCATCCTCACACATGAGTATCAAAATCAAACCACAATTTTTGCTTTTGTATTTAACGCACCTGTTATAATTTAGGGGATTGATGAAGTACTCAAATAAAGATTAAAACAATAGTAAGTGAGGCGATGAGTTAGAGCTGAAAATGTTTTTAAATATTATAATAGCTAATTAAATTGAAATTTTCTTACTTTTACTCTATTGTCATGTCTCTCATTCCCACATTAGAAAAGTATATAGAAGGTTCTCAGTAAATTATGTGTATAATCATGAAAAAAAATGTATTGAAAGAATATGGGCCCAGTGTGGTTTTAGCTTATTGAGACCTGTAGGGGGTAGTGTGTTTTTGAGGCCTTGCAAAACGTTGTGATGGAGATGAAAGGAGGGATGTGCTTATTCTTGAAAATTGTCTAGAGGATTGCTCCCAGAAAGATAGTGACGAATAATTCCAAAAGATACAGCAAAATCACTTCCACAACCATGTTCACTGCTGCACTATTTACCATAGCCATGTTATGAAAACAGCCCAGATGTCTTATGGTAGAAGGATGGTTGGAGAAAGTGGGGCACATATACACAATTGGATTGCACCCATCCATTATGAAGACTGTTACATAATTTGCAAAGAAATAGATAGATCTAAAAATATGTTAAGTAAACTAAGTCAGAGCCAGACACACAAAGGACCCATGTTCTGTCGCGTATTTGGAACATAGGACTTTATGCAAGTTTACACAACAGTATTCACCAAAGCATGCTCTTTGCAGACGAGTATTTAAAAGGTGTAATTTCTTATAAAATTGAACTTTTATTCCAACAAAATGAATACCAAGAAACTATCATTTGGAAGATATGAGCGGAAGTCAAAGGGAAGGAATAAAGAGAGTTATGGATGAAGAGAGGGAAGGTATAATATTCAATGCAGAAACTAGAAGAAATGAAAGTGGGGTGAGGTTTGGAAGGGTATTGGAAAGTTACATAAAGATCCATTGTACTTATAAACTGATTTGTTGAATGGAAATTCCTTCATACAACTATCTAATAAAAATATAATTAAAAACAATGGAGACGGGGCTGGGAAGGTGGCTCAGTGGTAGAGAACTTGCCTTGCAGGCCTGAGGCCCTGGGTTCGATTCCTCAGCACCACATAAGCAAAAATAAAAAGCTGGAAGTGGCGCTGTGTTTCAAGTGGTAGAGAGCTAGCCTTGAGCTGAACAGCTGAGGGACATCACCCAGGCCCAGTGTTCAGGCCTCACGACCGGACCCCCCCCCAAAAAAAAAAACAATGGAGACATCTGAACCTTAAACTGTGTTCTCTTCAATCATGAGTCAAAATAATAGTTTCCTTCTCAGAAATTTTCTTTGCAGTTATTTTCCTCAAAATGACAGAAAAGTGACGAACAAAATGAATGTCAATACATCACATTGCATATCCTAAAGAGAAACAATATAAAAATCACAGTAAAAATGTTAGAATTCATCACATGATAAAATAACAGGTAGAAAGGATCAAATGCTGATTGTTTTTCCAAGTACGTTACCTATGGTATCTAATTTAATCCTCACAATAATCCCATAAAGTAGAACTACTTCTATTTCTAATTCTCAGATGATGATATTGAAGTCTTCAGAGTTGGAATTACTAGTACAACATTTCACAAATGGTAAATCTTAGCCTGCGGCCCATTCCCACCGTACCAAATAACTTCATTCTATTTTGTGACTAAAATACCAGCACTTAGTCCACTAATTCTAGGAAAATTTCCCAGAATTATTGTCCACACTCTAATAATATTTCACTTTATCTTTGTTAGAAAATAGGAAACTAAGCGGGATGTCGGTGGCTACACCTGTAATCGTAGCTACTCAGGAGGCTGAGATCTGAGGAATGCGGTTCAAAGCCAGCCCAGTCAGGAAAGTCCGAGAGATTCTTATCTATAATAAACCGCTAATAAACCAGAAGTGGCACTGTAGCTCAAGCGGTACAGTGCTTGACTTGAGTGGAAGAGTGCAGGGACAGTACCCAAGCCCAGAGTTCAAGTGCCAAGACCAACTAAAAAAAAAAAAAAAAGGAAATAGGTAACTGCAATATGAAAACTCCAAGTTCATAATCAATTTATACCTCCCTGGTGAAAGGAACTGCTAAACTATAACATTCTTGATTTCTAGCTCAAAATTGTAGAAATTATATTCTATCCCATGACAACACTGCATCGCAGTCATACTGAAAGAATAATCTCCCCAATTCCTGATGGAAACAGATTGCAGGTCTTATAGACCAATCATTTCCACATTGTAGCTCACATAAGTTGTTTACCATTAGAGGTATTTTGATTGCTTTTTATACCCAACATTTTGAGAGAAATGTATTACTTTAAAATGTTATTAAAGCAAGACTGATATAAAACTCACCTTTGACCCCAGATAAATATTTACCTTTCATATACCCAAAAATGCAGTCTTACCTATCATTAATGTTAGGAACGAGAGGTTAAAAATTATGGACACCAAGACCTAAGCATGAATTAAAGACTCTCCAACTTGTGAATACAATTGGTTTAAAAAGACATCAATACTACTGCATGTTTTTCAAAATTTCTTGTGATATTGAAGATTCAATGATAAAATATTAACACTTGAAAATAACTCATTTTCTTGGGAGTAGAACAGAAAACACAAGATTAATCCATCATTTTCAAATACCTTTATTTTTCTACAAATTCACTCTTATAATTATCAAGATTATAAAACTAACTGAAGTACAGAGCCACAAAGGAAATAATTTAACTGCATCATCTACATTCAAAAAACTGTTACTGGGGCTGGGAAGGTGGCTCAGTGGTAGAGTGCTTGCCTTGCATGCATGAGGCCCTGGGTTCAATTCCTCAGCACCACATAAGCAAAAAGGAAAAAGCCGGAAGTGGCGCTGTGGCTCAAGCGGTAGAGCACTAGCCTTGAGCTGAAGAGCTGAGGGACAGTGCCCAGGCCCAGAGTTCAAGGACCCACGACTGGACCCCAAAAAAAGAAAAAAAAAACTGTTACTAGAAAACAAAGTTATTCTAATAATTAGCTTACCAAATTCACTTATATCCTTTTATTCTATTTCATAATATTTCATAATATTCTATTGCATAAAAAGCCTATATACCCACTTACATCTTCAGATCTTAATATTTATTTCAGAAATGTCTATAGCTCTATAGTCAATGAACTGAAATAATACTAAAAATATTCAAAGGCTTTTCAGAAATTGCAAGACGCTCTCGGGGTTGTTATTTATATTGGAAAAGATATTTGAAAAGCCTTGTTTGTTAAAGTTGTGATAGTTACTTTCACAAAAGAGCCATTAGTGAGGATCCCATTGCATGTACAAAAGAACTTCAAATGCATCCACAATCTGGAGGTGACACATGCTTTTTGTTTGTTTGTTTTGAAAGGTATATCTAGCAAGCATATCCACAATACTGGTTTTCAGTCAATATGATGGGATATTCAAACCTAATAAATACAGGGTTGATTATCTTAGTGAGAATAGATATGATGTTACAAAGAAAGTTATTTTCAACAGAAATCCAGAAAGAGTTTATTCACCTTGTGTTTCACAGGAATAACCAGAGAGTAATACCTGTTTGGTCAAGTCAGTCAAACTCACTCCATGAGTATATCTTAAAATCATAACCAATTTAAGAGGTCAAATACATATTTTGTACTGACAGTCATCTTACAACAATAACTTACTACCTAATTATATCTGTATCTTCTTACCTAACATATAATAAGAGCTGAAAGTGGTCTCTTTTATCTAACTTAATGTTGTATATGCTTTGATTATGATGATGTTATTATTTGACAAATAAAATGTACAGAAGGGTGGCTCCACAGAAATGACATGACAGAACACTGATAAATAAAAACATTGCAACACAGTTAGCTCTTTTGAGCCTCACCTTGTCCACATTGGCAAGCAACATTGCAAGAGCACACACACACATATAAACATACACACATGTGTGCATATGTACACACATATACTTGCATGCTAAATTCAGGGTTTAGTACAAAAAAGTACAAATAAAATTTTAGTGATTAAGACAAATGTTAATTTGCCTTATTACAAAATAATACACAATAGAGTCACCATGGGTGTTACATTTTACTTGCCTCACCACATGTGACCACTTAATTTATTTTAATTAATTAATTAATTCATTTGTTTGGTGTTAATACTAGGCTTGAACTCATGGCCTGGCTCTGTCCCAGGATTTGTTGTTTTTTTGTTGTAGTTTTCTCAAGCCTAGAATTTTACTGCTTGTCCCACAGCTCCATTTCTAGCTTTTGCTGGTTACTTTCAAATCAGAATTTAATGGACTTTTTTTTGCTTGGTTTGGTTTCAAACCACAATCCTCAGATTTCATCTTTCTGATTAGCTAGGATAAACACATGAGCCACAAGTGTGGCTTCTAGTTTTTCCTCTATAGCTATCTAATACACATATTAGATAGTAATTTAAAACTTAGAGTATAGAAGCAAGTTGTACAGTGATGATATTGTCTTGTCAGAAATTTAAGCTAGCAAATTTCTTCTTAAAACCATAAACAAAAATACCATGGTATAATATAAGAGAACTCACTATTGAACATATGAGCTTTAAGAGCTTTCTAATAGATCCATTATTTGTTACCCAACATTAGAAAAAACTATATAATGCAGTAGTAAAATAGAAGTCCTTTGTAGGAATACTTAATTACCTTGTTTTTAAAGATACTTGTTTTCATCCAAAAAAGTAGGCCTCTCTATTGTCTTCATGTGATTTTGATGATTGAAGGTGCTTAATGAGAAGTCAAAGTGTATTACTAATCCTTTGCTATCAATTAAATCTCACCTTTTCTTCTTGGAACTTATAATTATTAAAGAAATAGTTCAGAATCAGCAAGCAATAGTTCAGATTCACACTTCCAGTGCAAGTGGATCACCAGTAATTAATCCTTGATACCATTTTCCACAAAGTTTTGTCACAGATACAATCGGTCTGCCTTCTCTAGCTGTTTTCCTAACCTGAACCTATTCCTTCACTCTACAGGAAAAGTGTGATTCAACTGATTTCAGTCAGATCTGTTACTAGAATTATCAAGGATTTAGATTTTTGTCTGTAATTTGGTCAAAGCTATGTCTCTTTATGTAGGCTAATAAAAATGTATTTACTAATTTCAAGTAAATTCATAAATTCCATTTCCACCTCTTTTAAAAAATAAAATTGTTTGCTCTATAAATTGATCAGAGGCATGGATTTTGTGGCTAGCTAGGTCATTGTACATCTGTCTCTCTCTTCCTCTCTCCCTTTCATGGTTCTCATAGATAATGTGACTGCTCCATAATTATCCTAATTTATTTTGCTTTTATATTTTTGGTTGCATCATTTCACTTTCTGCTCTGCCATTTCCCAAATCATTTACTTAGAAGGCATTATTTCATATTTTCTCATTCCTATAATAAGCTGCACATGAAGACACCACTGGTCCCATTTTCAGTCTGTACCTTTGAATATGGAGGAAAACCTTTCCTTTGCTCTCTATGAATTCCCTACTCTCCAGTTAGAATAATTTCCAATAGTAAAATTGGAAAAAGAGAAAGAAAATCATGGTGAAATAACAGATGTAGAAAATTCACTGGATTTTTCTGACCAGTTCAACCAACGTGAACTATTAGGGAATACATGTGCACCCCATTCCCACTGGTACTCACTGTCTCTGGTTAGGCAATTCTGATGAAGACAAGGAACAAGATGAAAAAGTGAGGAATGTCATCATTTGCAAAAAAAAAATGGAGAAGTATTAAAGCAAATTTTTGTTTGGGCTGCTGAAAATAATTGGCTTACTACAGTGCAGACACTGCTTTCCTAAAAGGCCACTCATGTGAATACTAGGGATGATGATGAATATACCTCTCTTCATCGGGAAGCCTCCAGTGGGCACTTAGACATTGTCCATGAGTTGGTGGCTCAAGGCAGATATTCATGCAATTACTGTGAATGGCTAGACACCCCTGCACAGTGCTTATATATTGAATAATACCAGAGTGGCTGCTTTCTTAGTTCACATTGAGGCAGATACCAATGCCCAAACTAAAGTCCTCTTGACTCCCTTGCATCTTGCTGCTTGGAATAGAAATAGCGAAGATATGCTGGATCGCCTTCTATTGAAGCATTATATCAAACCAGGTCTGAAGAACAACTTGGAAGAAACTGCATTTAATATTGCCAAAAGGATAAATATGTATCACTACCTCTTTTAAATTGTGGAAGGCTGTAAAAATTGTTCTCCTAACTCATAATGGTTTGGTTAAGATTCTTAAATTTCAAAAATGCCAATCCATCTTTGTGTCTGTACAAAATATTTTCACAATACAAAGCAACAGCAATATCTTACTTTAAAAATTCATGGATTCCATAGTATTCTTCAAGTGAATTGCCTGACTGATGTCAAAATGTATTCAAGAGTTGTTTGTATACATCTATAATGATTTCTGCAGGGTTTGTGATTTTTAAATCAGAAATCACTTTAACTTATCTGTTGAAATGAGTAGTACAGAAACTAAAAATATTTCTGGTGCTTGTATGAAAAAAGTATATTTTAAAATACTCTGTATTTTATTTGTATAATGTCCATAATCTATTTAATTCTCTCCTAGATATAATACTTTGAATTATACATTGTTTTATAATATATAGGTTCGTTAATAAATGTGTTATTTCAGATAGCATTCCATATAGAAAAAGTTTAAGATTCCTTTTTTTTCCTAGGTCCTTATAGTATTTTATTTCTTTGGGATAAAATGACAATGTTATCCAATTTCAAATGTTTTGTAAAGATTATGCTATGTAAAGGCCATTCTAAGGTGAGGATTTAACGCACTGATGTCAAACTAACTTTCAGTTCAATGAATTACGTATATTGTTACATTTGCCTTTTTAAATTTTTTATTGTGAAAATACTGTACAGAGGGGTTACAATTACATGGGCAAGATAATGAGTACATTTCTTATCAAGCATTGTAGCCTCCTCCTGTATTTACCCTTCCCTTCCATTCCCATCCTTCACCTGCTCCCCCACTCAATCCTCCCTGCTACCCCTCCACCCGCACAAAGTTGTAAAGTTCATTTTTCGACATAACGACTTGTATTTTTGTAATCAATTTTTAATAACTGTTTTTCATTTCTTGCATCTCAAGAATGAAAAATATGGAGTATTTCACAAATTTTCATATCATCCTTGTGCAAGTGCCATGATAATCTCTATATTGTAGTAATTTGGGTAAACGTCCTGCTGAAGCATGTAGTAGCCTGTAAATTTAAGTAGTTATTGATGCAATCTTTATACAGGCATATATCCTTGGTTGACTGTTTGTAACTAGGAAACCTTATTGTTCCTAAAAATGTTATTGATCTTACTTCTCTAAAATTCTGTGTATATTGGGAAAAGCTTATATTGTTTGGTCGATTGCTCACATTTGCAATTTTTTTTGTCTATGACTATTTTAAGTCTTTTTCATTTTAAATTTGATCATACTTTGAAGCCTTTATAGCTAGGTCCAAAGATGATTGTTTTTCAAGTACTTATTTATAAACTGAGTTAGCTTTGTGGAGCTAATGGATTCAAAGTAAGTCTTGCTTAAGAGCTACTTCTAAACTTCTGCAGCTTAAAAATTCCTAAATGATGTCTTACTGGTACAAATGTCTACCTGACCCTTTACTCTTCTTCCCTGTAGCAACAGACCAACCAGAATATCTTACCCTGACAGCATAAATTTTCTTATTGGAACAAAACTAATATTAGTTAAAAGGGATCATAGAGAGATAAACAGTTAAGACAGAATCATTTAGGCTAGAAGGTATTTTATCAAAATATAATAGTTTTTTATACCTAACATTTCAATAGTAGCTAAAGCCAAGAAGGTGAAAAAAATTTTCACATGCATGATTACCAAATGTCCTGGCCTGTCTACCATCCATCCAGGCAGGAATTTACACTACTGCCTTTCTTTCATCAAATATTTTCATAGTTACAAGAGAAGTCTATATGTTTCTCCTCGATATTAGGCCTTAAATTGGTAATGTTTTAATCACAGTGTTTCCTCTTGTCTCTAGGCTGTAAATCTCCAAATGGTAAAGCTTTAGGTCCAACTCTACCAAACACTGAGGTAGAAATAATGGAATAATATTTTAAAACACAGTTGCCTTTGATACCCTAACCACAACAGAACATTGCAAAACATGTGCCTTTTTTCTTATATTTTATAGTTATATATTTTATATTTATACGTGCTGATATTTTATTTCACACAGTGAAACTTACTAGAATTAATTGATAATTTGACAAATAAATAGACATTTATTACAATAAATAGATTGGAATATAAATAATAAGGTTTAGAATGTACATTAGAATATAAAAAGTATCAATGCAATGTCTTTGGTATAAACTTGTGATATGTTCTAAGTATTCTTGGTCTCCTGAATTCACATTGTAAAAAAAAAACAATTGTTTTCCTCTAATCTATAAGGGATTTTACTCTGCTGCTCTGTTTATTGTTTTAACTCACTGGTTGCAAAATGTTTTTCTCTATATTTCTGAAGCATTTCTACTGATTGTACCCAAATTTTGCTGATATGATATCTAAAAGGTATTATTCTTCTGCAGGACCCATGGGTCCTAGGATCCCAGGTCTTAGTTATCCTCTTCATCTGATAACAAGGGGAAGATTTCTCACCTAGGCTCATGAAACATGCTAACAGAAAGTAATTGAAAATCCATCTCAATTCCTTATGACCCCGGAATTAGTGGTAAGCAATTGTGTAATGCAATGCAACTTAAAATGAAAGATGAGATCACAAAATCTGAGAGACAGTACAGCAATTCAAACTTTCAGTTTACAAATGACCAGCCCATATGAGTGACCAAGATCACAAATGTCACAAAATTATTTTTAATACCCCTCTTCTAATGATTACTCAAAGATTTCAGTCCAGGATAAGTAGGCAAAAATAAATAGTTCCTAGAACGATAGATCCATAATTGGTCTACCAAGGCTAGGAAAACTTGACTTACAGGTCAAATATAATTCACAAAAACATTAATTGAGAAGATCGTTAATGCTTCAAAATACTGGTACTTCAGTAAAACTTGTTTCTGTAGAATAAAAATGTTATCATTCTCAAACCAATGATAACCTACACTTAATCTCCTGAAAACAGATTCCTTTTCAAATAATTTTTTAAAAATCACATACACCAAAATAACATTTGACAAGTAGACAATATTGACATTACAAAGTTTTCAAGTTTAGGGTGCAAGTTACAATAGAGTTGTTTTATTTACCCAGCACTAATGCCAAACAGGTTCAACCATTCATTAAAGTGTAGAAATAGTACCACCCACCATTTGTGTTTTTCAGTAGGTGCCTTACAGAGATGTGTCAAATAGAAAAACCTCCCATAATTCAAACCCAAACACTAGCTAATAAAGTAAGTTTAATCACTTACTAAGGTACATTTTAAAAAGTCACAAATAGTTGCTTTATCATATGTTGTTTTATGTTTTACCTATCAGTCTAACATAGTAAGAAATATGACTTAAAGTCATGAATATGGGTACTCATCAGAGATGTGACAAACATAAAATCTGTCTTCTATTTCTACCATATTCCTGTATAGTAGTAAATTGTAGTCGTCTTCTTTTTCCAAAACTTATAGGTAGTAGAAAATATTATCCCATGTAAAATAAAATAATCACAAACCTTTTTTCAAAGCCATTTATAAAATTTGGTAGTTAGGAATATATTCTAAGCCATTTTTAAACTTTCTTGTTGACTAAAGATTAATCTTACAAATGGATGAGAATAAAATCATGTCTAGGTGCTTCACATCTCCAGTCTTGCAAATTGTTATTGCAGATGAATGAACTATGGAAATATAAGCTGACATCAGTTCAAGTGTACGCAGGATTGAAACTCCATGGATATTATATAAACCTTTCAAAATATTAACAGTTTAACAGAATGACTATCAGGAAGTTGAAACCAGAGGGGAATAATAGTAAAGACAGAATGAATGAAAAATGGAACAAGGGGCAAGTACAGCTAGAATACTCAATGTACACATGTGATAAAGGAAGTGATAAATCTGAAATACATCTTGGAGAAGGGGTTGGTTGAGAATGATAGAAGGAGTCACTCTGATCCAGGAGCATTGGACAATTAGATGGACATATTTATTGTAATACACTTGCACAACCTTTTGAAATTTAATTAAAAAACACAACAAAAAACAAAAACACACAAAAATCACAACCAAACAGCAATCTCTAGAGAGGATGTATATGACCTCTCAAAATTTTAAATAGTTCATGAAGGGTAGTCTTGGGACTAGTAAAACAAAGCTGTTCAAAGAGGGCAGTTTGGGGTAGCAGAGAATTTTGAACAGATTTAAGTAGATTGTCTAAGGTTGTGAATCACCTACATCTGCTGCAAATATTTTCTTCTGTGAGTTCTCTTTGTCTGCAATGGATACTCCAGTCCTCAGCCACACTTGATAGCTTGTGAAGATAGAATGGAAGAAACAAGATAAAGAATCCATTACTCCACTGGAGACAGAAGAGTCCTCTATGTTTTCTCTCATCTCTCTTCACTACTCTTTCTTCATACTTTTAAGTCAAGTGATTTTGAATTATATCTTTCATTCTTTGTTCTGGCAAAGTAATTAGCCAAACTAATTTCCTAAATATTATTTGCCATTTTTTTCTACCATGCTGTTTACTTGTCCAAGGGAGTCCATTAAGCTTCACCCTTGCATTTGGTTGCCATGAAAATCCATCTATGTTAATGAGGACAAACTCTAATGTAAAACTTTGTCTCCAAAAAATGGATCCAAGAAGCTGTGATCACAAATATTTAGCTATACTTTTTTTCTTTTACCTTGAAAGTCTTCTGTCTAAAGTTCCACAAAAATAAGTACTCCACTACTTTTTGGTTCAATCACTTCTAACCTCAAAGATATATTTTGCTAACAAGATGCTTAGAGGAAACCGAAGTATACTCCACTTTTATGTTCTCTCTTAAGACTCTCCTTAGATACCATATCAGGATCAGTGAAGTTATTCTTTGCAAAATTATTTCAATAGATTATTTTTTCTTAGTCTTGCATTTGCTCAGCAAGATGTATGGAATAGAATAGAGTTAAATCATCCATACCTTGGGTAACAGTGTCTATTACAAAGGACAATACTTCTATGTCCTAATTCTATGTCCTCCTCTTAGCTCTTCCCTGATTTCCAATTAAGCACAGCTTCTTGACTTCAAGTCCAGTGAAGCTGAAAGACTATAAGATCTCCTCCCTACCCCACCCCGCTACATCTTCATGGTTTCTCTTTTAAAACTCTTTTAAGTTGCCTCATTTGGACGTAGAATTTATTTTCCTGTCCTCATTCAAACTGTTCTACATTGTAGTGAGCCAAATAGGCTCTGTAAAATCACTTTAGGTAGCAAAAATATTAAGACAATCTATATCAAAATTTTTGGCCTCCCTCCACTGCTGAACTCAGTATGCTTAGATAGGGCTTCTAAGAACATTGTTTTCTTCCCCTTTCAATTTTCTCAATTCTTTTCTGATCCCAAACATTTTGGCTTATGTAATAAGAGAAGTCTTCACTACCTCATGTTAATAAGGATATTATTTTTTGTGAGCTACTTAGAAATGTGTAATCATTGGCGTAACCAATCAGATTTTTTTCTGTGTTTCAGTGCTTCACGTGCAAAGACATTGTGGAAAGTGTTACAAACAGAAAAGTGTGAACCCAATACCTTCTTTCATTTTGAAGGGCCCTTTCTCCCTAAGTATTTTGACCCAAATTATCTTTTTCAAAGAATAATTTGGGTAATTAAAGGTCAATTCACAAAATTTGATGTCTTAGTTTTCTTAAGAACTTTGAATTTCACACAGTGAGAGTATATTTCCTGGGTAAGGACAATTCTCAAGGGAACCTACAGGATTTACAGTAAGGTTTCTGAAGTTTGTTTAGTGTGAAAATGAGCTATCTTTACCCACATTGCTCCCTCTCAACTAGGTCTCCATAGCTTTCTTTGCATGAAAGCCTATTTTCCCAGGCAATTTTCTTAATAGGCTAATTTGTTAAAAATTTGAACAATTAAAATATACCTGTCATAATTTTTAAACTCTTTTGAAATTCCTTTATCAGAATCACGTTTTCCCCAATCCTAATTCAACCTTTTCCATCAAAAACAGTAACATGTTGTTTATATGATATAGTGTCCATGCAACTATTATTTTCCAGTGGCTTTATGTGTATATATGAACATATAAGCTGATGCTGAGCAAAATGAACTCCAAGGTATGGAAACAGAGATTTTTTTGCAGTTGTTTTTAATGTACTATGTGATTTCTATTTTCTTTGGGTTTTCCACCTATGGTTTGGCATTGGCTGTATTTGATTTTGTGCCCTGTGTATTGTGTATACATTTACCTTAATTAGGGAAGGGAAGAGAACAACAAAATGGCAAGACAAAGGACAAAGGGCAAGCCAATGCAATAACAATACTCACAAGACAATATGTTGGAAATGTATATTAAAACTTGTGAGGAGTATTGAGGTGAAAGAAAACTGTAAGAAAAATGAAAGAGGGGGTAAAAAGTTTGAAAAGTTATGTTTTCACTACCTTACAATTACTGTAACCCATTGTTCACCAATTTGACAATAAAATTAAATTAAAAAATAAGCTACATAAAAAATAATTTCACTGTATTGTTATAGTAAATATTATTTTATGTAGTAACTTTTTAAAAATCAATATTATTTGGCATCTAATTTGAATTGATTACTCCTTTTTTATCAGAGAGTCATCAACTTGAATGTTATACAATTAGACAATATTTTCACAATAAACTTGACAATATTTTGAAAAAAGGAAAAATTTTGTACTTTCTCATACTAAAACTGAATGTAGTTTAATTCTATGGAAACCCATAACTTTTAAAAGTAAATGAGTTGTTAAGAGGACAGAATATATGTGTTCCTCAAAATTCCTATGACTAATAACTACTCATTTTCAAATTCTGAACATTCCATACCTGAGCGATTCAAAACAGTACCTGTTTGCATGTTATGTAATTTTGCAATAGATGCAGTTTCCAGTGGAGTGTTACAGATTGAGAAGTCAACAGAAAAATAGCCACATTCTGGTAGAGGATAAAATTATGAAGCATCTGTAATTAATTCTTCAAGAGTAAGCAAATTTTATCAGAGAAAGCTATAATTTCTATGAACCATCAATCCAAAGATTTATGCCATAAAGTCATCCTAGTCCAATAATTTCCAACTTGTAAAGTGCACCTTAATATTCCCTTAATTCACATCATGAATAGCTTATCTCTATTGTGAAAAAAATACTACACCTCTGATAATGTGATTCTCTCCTTCTTCTGGAAAGAATACTACAATTAACTGGGTTGCATCACTTTTCCCCCAGTAAGATTCTTGAGATCAGAACACTTGCAAATGTTATTTATATTTATACTTTTTTAAACTATCACAGATATTTAGGATGCTAAGGTCAGAAGATTATGGTTCAAATATCCAATAAACTCAGAAAAAGTCAGACACAAGTGGCACTGAGATTGAAGTGGTAGCACACGAGCCTTGAGCATAAACAGGCTAAGAGACAGTTCCCAGGCCCAGATTTCAAGCCCTAGGACAAACCAATAAAATAAAAACAAACCCCAAATGTAGCATTTTTCTCACTGTATACAGAGGCACGTAATTAAGGAAATTGCTTCCTGTGTTACATATAGGTAGAAGAAAGAAGATGTCACACAATTATTCTCTTCATACAATGTTATACAAAACCCTCAAAAATTGCAATTTTTCTATATTTATAAATTAATATCGATTTGTTGGCAACTCTGTCTAGATTATTTACATTATCATTTTATACATGAATTGTTGGAATTTTCTATTAACTAAGATCTAATTATAACTCTCTTGAAAGCATATTCTAGGCAAATAAAATGCCAGAATCATTTGTGAATTTGTCAATTAAACCCTCTACTCAAAAAGAATTTTGTAGTATCCTATAAAATATGAAATTAGAAGCAAAACTAAACTATTTATGTTAATTCTAAATTCTATTTTAGATTCTAGCTAACAGAATCCAGAAACACATAAAAAAATAATTCACTATGACCAGGTAGGCTTCATCCCAGAGACACAGGGATGGTTTAACATACGTAAGTCAATAAATGTAATCCAACATATCAACAGAGCCAAGGTCAAGAATCACATGATTATCGCTACAGATGCAAAAAAGGCCTTTGACAAAATTCAACATTCATTCATGCTAAAAGCTCTGGAGAAAATAGGAATAGAAGGAACATTTCTAAAAACAATAAAAGCCATTTATGACAGACCAATAGCCAATATTATACTTAATGGGGAAAAGCTACAACCAATTCTCCTAAAATCAGGAACAAGGCAAGGATGCCCACTGTCTCCACTCCTCTTCAATATAGTCCTAGAACCTTTAGCCAGGGCAATAAGGCAAGAAAAAGACATTAAAGGGATCCGCATAGGGAAAGAAGAAGTTAAACTATCCCTTTTTGCAGACGACATGATACTATACCTCCACGATCCCAAAAACTCCATCCCCAAACTCTTAGAAATCAGAAATCACTTCGGCAAAATAGCAGGATACAAAATAAACCCACAAAAATCAGTTGCCTTCCTATACACTGATAATGTACAGGAAGAGAGGGAAATAAAGGGAGCAACCCCATTCACAATAACCTCCCAAAAAATAAAATATTTAGGAATTAACCTAACCAAAGATATAAAAGAACTATTTAATGAGAACTATAAAAAGTTAAAGAAAGAAATTGCAGAAGACACTAGGAAATGGAAAGACCTCCCATGCTCCTGGATAGGCCGACTTAATATAGTAAAGATGGTAATACTTCCAAAACTAATATACAAATTCAACGCAATTCCTATTAAAATCCCAATGACGTACATCTCTGAAATACAGAAAACAGTCCAAAAATTCATATGGAACAACAAAAGACCTAGAATAGCCAAAACAATTCTAGGGGATAAAGACAATATGGGAGGGCTATCCATGCCGAACTTCAAACTCTACTACAGAGCTATAATAACAAAGACAGCATGGTACTGGCACAAAAACAGACCCAAAGACCAATGGAACAGAATAGAAGATCCAGAAATAAATCCACAGGCCTACAGCCAGCTGATATTCGACAAAGGAGCCAAAGACATACAATGGAAGAAACATAGCCTCTTCAACCGCTGGTGCTGGGAAAACTGGGCAGCCACATGCAGAAAACTAAAAGTGGACCCCACCCTATCACCATGCACCAACATCAACTCAAAATGGATTAAAGACCTTAACATTAAACCTGAATCTCTGAAACTACTGCAGGACAAAGTAGGAGAGACACTTGAACTAATAGGCACAGAAGGAACTTCCTGAACAGAGTCGCAGGGTCACAACAAATTGGAGAGAGACTCGACAAATGGGACTACCTTAAAATAAAAAGCTTCTGCACAGATAAAGCTATCGCAACCAAGCTAGAAAGACAACCAACTAATTGGGAAAAAATATTTACCAGCAATATATCAGACAAGGGGTTAACATCCTGTATATACAGGGAACTCAAGAAACTAATCCCTCCCAAACCCAACAAACCAATTACTAAATGGGCAAGGGAACTAAAGAGGGACTTCTCAAATGAAGAAATAAAAATGGCAAAGAAACACATGAGGAAATGTTCATCATCCCTGGTGGTGAAGGAAATGCAAATAAAGACAACCCACCTTACCCCAGTCAGAATGTCCCACATCCACAAATCAGCCAACGACAAATGCTGGAGGGGATGTGGAGAACGAGGAATGCTATTACACTGCTGGTGGGAATGTACACTCATACAACCACTTTGGAAAGCAGTCTGGAGGGTCCTTAGAAAGCTAAAGATTGACCTCCCTTACGACCCCGTCATACCACTTCTAGGCATCTACCCTGAACAACAGGAACCAATATACAAGGACACGTGCACCTCCATGTTTATTGCAGCACTGTTCGCAATAGCTAGGATATGGAAACAACCTAGATGCCCCACCACAGATGAATGGATCCAAAAATTGTGGTATCTATACACAATGGAATACTATGCAGCCATTAGAAATGACAAAATAATGGCATTTGCAGGGAAATGGATGGAGCTAGAAGGAATCATGTTGAGCGAGGTAAGCCAAGAACGAAGAGACAAACAGTACATGGTCTACCTGATAAGTGGATGATGAATCCAAAATGTTAGGTGATATGACAAAACTAACAGGACTTAAGAAACAAAGAACTCCCACTCATCTGGTTGAACCACTACTAAATATCCCCATGCTGCTGATCACATATATGGTATATAACATATGAGCACCGTTATATATTACAGACTGTGATAGACAATTTGCTCCAGGAAAGTTAGAATGAACTTGTGACTTTAAATGAGCATCATTATTCCACAATACTGTGAATTTCCGGAAATTATGTAATCACTTAATCACAATCAAAAAAAAAAAAAAAGAACCTTGGGGAAGGGAGGGAGGGAGGGGATGGTAGGGGGAAAACAATGGAGGGGGTAACAATGTTCAAGAGGAAGCGGAAGTGTACTCATTGCCTCACTCATGTAACTGTAACCCTCTGTATAGTATCTTTACAATAAAAAAATTTAAAAAAAATAAATTCTATTTTAGCAAGATCTACAAAGTCCTGCTTTAGATGAACTTTGAAATTTCTCTAGGCTTAAGATTTTGTAATCCTTCCTCATTTCTTTGGAATCCAACAGAATGATGCTTACTTACTTTTTCAAATTTTGGGTGGGAATCATGAGCCATTTTGAATCTAGGAATGTTCTGTAATGAAGAGAGCATTTAAAACAAAACTGAAGATTATATACGAGTTGCATTTCAATAGGAAACTTGACTTCTCAAAACATAATAACAAAATTAGCCCAAACTTCCAACTGTGTATTCCTTTCTTGTTGTTTGGTTTGTTTTATTAGACAAAATTATACTACCTGGTCCAGGAAATGTATCACCATTTAATTCCACTCTCTAATCTCCTGCCTTAGTCTGAGTGCTAGAATTCCAGGTTTGTATCACATTGCCCTGCCATGTTTGTTGGTTTATTTAATCTAGACATAGACTAGCAATTCTGAACTTCTCCAATGATATTATCCACTAGACAGACTGCTCAGAGTGTTTATGTACTATTTTAGAAGATCTTCTAACATTTGACACAGGATACGATCATTTTCAGATGCACCTGCTGGGATCTCTGATTCATTCGATCCCTTTAATAGTAATTACGTGACTCTCTTACTATCTCTCGTCCCTACCTATGTAATAGTCTCAAACTTTTTTGAAGAAAGTTCATGAGGACTTTCTAAAATTAAAATTCATCTCTTAATTCTTACTCAGGACATATTTTCTATTGCTATTTTTAAACTTTTCTACATATTCTAAGAGTTGTTTCATTTGTGTATTTGTGTGTGCACATATAAGTGCCTCTGTGTGTATGTGTATGTTTGTATGTATGTATGCAAACGCCTCAAGCTCTTATTCATCAATCTTGCTCATGCCTGGTATTCCATCACCTGAGACATTCTTCCAATTCAGGTTTTGGCTGGTAGTGTGGAAAAGACTGTTCTGCCCAGGCTGCATGCAAACTGAACTTCCCAGACTGCTTTACATTCTTAGGTTTTATATCTCCAGAAGTATCAACTTTTAAACTATGAACATTTTTGTGAGTGAAAAGTCTAAGCTGTAGCCCACATTTTTAACTCAAAAATTCATATAAAGATAGATGAACATACACATTGCATATGCTGAGTGTACACTGTTAGAAATGTGATCTTAAGCTGCGTGGTGGAGAGATCTGGGGATTGGGGTTCAAAGCCAGCCCAGCTAGGAAAGTCCCAGAGACTTTTTTCTCCAATTAACTACAAGAAAACTGGAAGTGGCACTGTGGCTCAAGCGGTAGAGCAGTAGCCTTGAGCTGAATAGCAGATGGACAGTGCCCAGGCCCAAAGTTCAAGTGCCAAGACCAACAACAACAACAAAATGCAAGTAAAGGAAAGAAAAAGAAATGTGATTTAGCCACTAGTTCATTGCGAGTATAATCCCTGCTCTCTCGAGATGGACTTGTTTTTCCAGTTAAGTCCATGCCCTTATATCTGACTTTCATTGGAACCAGAATTATTCTTCCATTCTATTTTTAAAAATTTGTGCGATTAGCAAACATGATTGAGAAAGGGAAAGGCCTCATACTTCATATTCCACTTAGGAACACTCCCATAAATCTACATATTGGACTTGGCTTTATTGTTTCGATGTTGTCTTATTTGTAGTCTTCTATATTGTATTGAACCCTTATACTTAAACACAGAACTTCTCTTTCTCCTATTGTTGCAAATGTTTCTCTTACTGTTAATTCATGTGCACTAGGGAAATAACACACAGCAAATACACTCACAAAAAGAATGATCTGAGGACCTTCTTCCCATTTAAAATTTGGCTTAATTTGCAGAACAATTATGAAGTTTGAACTAAATGTACTCATGGATAACATATTTATAAGCAATATAAATTTTATATTTTCTCTTTTACTAAGTTTTCTCTGAAACACCTATTACCTCATGTCCAAAAGTGTCCTTGTGTTATTTCAATGAAGACAGAAAACATTCATTAGACCTCAAGAAGCACCAATGATTGTTACTGGACTTTGTGGAAACTGAACCCAGGAGAGGAATTGAACACAGAGAAATGATAAAGTTCAAATTAACTTGTGCTTTCCTTTTTACTGTACAAGAAAAGAATCCCAAGGATTGAAGGAAACTCTGTCCCTTACTTTTTCCAGTGTATTTTTTATTCATATAAACTTGTCTGTAAACTTCTACTTGAGAGTATTACAAAAGATAATAATGTGCCATGTGAAGGCCAGCATAGAATAAAAGGAATTAACGTTGTTGTTTTTTAGTTAGTTTGTATTTGTTTTTGCCAATTGTGGGGCCTAAAGTCTGGGCCTGGGCGCTCTCCCTCAGATCTTCATCTCAACGATAGTGCTCTACCACTTGAACCACAGCGCCATTTCTGACTTTTTCTGTTTATGTGGTACTGAGAAATCAGGGCCTCATGCATGCAAGGCAAGCACTGTACCACTGAACCACATTCCCAGCCCCTAATAACATTGTTTTAAAGTTGTTCTACTGCAAAGAAACAAAGACATGGAGGTTTAAAAGTGTCTTATGTATGGATATTTCATCCCTAAGAAGATTCTCTTTTGGCAGGAGTCAGTTATCAATTCCTTTAGTCTGGTCCTGAGTTCTCCATAGCAATAAGGATTCCAAAAAAGCAGGATCTTGTGAATATGTTCAGCACAAGTAGCCTCTTCTCAGAGCAGTACTCCTTTAAGGACAGTCCCAAAGAAATATCTGGGGGTTGTTTTTGTTTGCTTGTTTGTTTAGTTTGTCCTGGTTCTGGGACATGAACCCAGGGGCTGGACCCTGTCCCTGAACAGTTGTCTTTCTTGCCCACCTATCCTCAAAGCTAGTACTCTACTGCTTGAGCCAAAACTCCACTTCCGGCTTTTTTTAGTGTTTATTTAGAGATAATAGTTTGACAGACTTTCCTGCCTGGATTAGCTTTGAAATAGGATAGTAAGAAAGCCAAGTGATATCGACAGTATGGACTTCTCCTTTGAAAAAAAATATTAGATGAAGTTTATTATAAAGCTAATATTTGACAATTTTTAAAAGAAGAGAATATGCCCAGCAAAGAAGCCATAACTTAAATAACTCAGTGAAAGTAGGTGCACTGAATCATTTTGTAATTATTTTTTATGCTTGGAAAGATTACTATTGACCTTGTCATTCCTTTTGGGGAAACTGAAAGTCATATTTGCACTTTTTTTGTGGGCGCTGTCCCTCACCTCTTCATCTCAAGTTGAGCACTCTACCACTTTAGCTACAGCACCAATTCTGGGTTTCCTGTGATTAATTGAAGATAAGGGTCTCATGGACTTTCCTGACAAGGCTTGCTTTGAACCACAATCCTCTGGTCTCATCCTTCTGAGTAGCTAGGATTACAGGCTTGAGCTACCAGCACCTGGCTCATATTTGCATTTATGTGTACTTAATGACACTATGTAGACAAAGAATGGAAATTTGAACCAAATGATGACATTGCAGCTTTTCAGAAAAATTGGGGTAGGAATAAATATGTCCTCATTTTTCCATGTTGTTATATTAATGACTCATGAGCTATGGGACTCTTACATTAGCATCCTCTGCCATCTGTGTAGGTGTTATTTAGTACTAGGCAATATTCATAGAGTAATATAGAAAGACTGAGGTTTTTAGAAAGCAAAGGAGATCAGGTATGAAAGAACAGCATAGAAGGAGATACATTTATCACACAGAGATTAAAAACTAGCCTAAGAGATTTACAATGTTAAAGGCAATGAGGTATAAACCTAGTTGATAACTAGTTCTTCAATAACCCAAAATAGTTCCCTAGAACAGTTTCTGGTATATGTTAGTTACTATCATTTATTCCTTCCATCTGGAGTTATTCCTTCTCTTCTATCACAACTATTAGTCTCTGCCTTTTTAGTGCCATGACTGACCAAAAAGATTTCCAAATCTCACTTAGACTAGCCTTCTCTGTGATTACCAGTGACTACTCAAAAGCCTGGAATCTTTTAATTTCCAGAATTCATCTTCCCTTGACATCTAAGTACATTCCTGGCATTAACTGCAGTGATCTAATGAACAAAACATTTTTTTTCAACACAGTATCCTAATATAGGCAAAATGCATGAATTAGGGACTATTGTCAGGTATCAGTATGGAAGGAGCAATTATATATTCCAAGTATGTGTTCTTTATTTTGCATTTACTAACTGTTTTCTTTTGTTTTTGACAGTCCAGGGGGCTTAAACTCAGGACTAGGGAATTATTCCTGAGCTTGCTTTTTTTTCCTCAAGGCTACCACTCTACCACTTGGGGCACAGCATCTCTTTCAGTGTTTTTCTGTGAGGAATTGAACCCAGGCATTCAGGCAGGCTAGGCAATCACCACACCATGAAGTCACATTTCCAAAGCCCTAAATGACTTTCTTAAGATGGCATTATATTTTCATTCCATAACTATGTATCATAATTTTGGCCAGGTGCTAGAAAATAACATACAAAAAATACTAAGTCCAGTAAGGCTGGATGGACAATGAATAACTGTTATAGTTTAGCCAGGGCACAGAGGGGCTTACCTCATGAAGCTGGTTCAACAGGCTGAGCAAGACAGCTCCTAACCCACAGTTTACCTCCAGAATGAGAGGGCCACCTTGGGTTCCAACCACATGGGGACGCTGGGCCACCTCCTCCAGCACACATTCATCCAGTTCCTGTGAGAGAGAGAAAAAAAGTCAGAATTAAACTTAAGCCGGGTGCCCATGGCTCAGACCTCTAATCCTAACTACACAGGGGGCTGAGATATGAGGATCATGGTTCACAGCCAGCCCGGGCAGGAACGTCTGTGAGACTCTTATCTCCAAAGAAGCACAAAAAACTGTAAGCGGCGCTGTGGCTTAAGTAGTAGAGTGCTAGCCTTGATCTGAGGAGCTCGGGGACAGTGCCCAGGACCAGAGTTCAAGCCCCACGACTGACAAGAATTGGACTTCTCACCACAAGAAGTGGACTGAATAGCACCCATTGTCCTAGGGAGTATGGCAGAGAAGTCAGGCAGAGCTTCCTGTGAACTGGAGGTCATGAGTATGTCACCTGGCTTCTCCTTGCCTCAGTATCCCCAGCTGCAAAACTAAACACAGTGAAGGATCCCCTTCCTCATGGGGACAAGGTAAGGATGAAAGAGAGACATGTTTTGTTTCATAATCCCTCACCTGTTCCACGATTAATAAGCTCCACGTGAGCCTTTTCCAGGTATCTTCCTTTCATTTGCTCACAGAATTGCCAGGAACCGTATCTAATGGCCGCTCCCTCTGTGCCCTGTGCGAGAGATCCCTCTGTATAAATCCCTTGTTTCCTCACAACTGTTCCAAGAGGAGACTGAGGTCCAAGAGTTGAAACCTAACCCAGGGCTTACCCTGTGGTCAAGAATTGACTGCTGTGCACTAAGAGTTTGAGATAATCCATCTAAACTGATGACTGAACATGGTGCTACATGTCTACTATCCCAACTACAGAGGACCAGGCCTGGTGGAGCATGCCTGTCACAGATAGGAGTACCATGATCCAGCCCAGCCTGACCATATATTTAGTCTCTATTTTGGAAATGCCCAAGACAGAAAGGCTTGGCTCACATGGTGGAATACCTGACTGGCAAGCCTAAGGCCTTGAGTTCAAACCCTAATATACCAAAAAGAATCAGAGGCCCAGTGCCAGAGGATCATGCCTGTAATCCCAGCTACTCAGGAGTCTGAGATCTGAAGATCATAGGTCAAGATTTAAAATAGGGTTGGCCTCAACCATCAGACATCATGATGAGAAGACCCGGAGTCTGACTTATGCTGGTGCACTCCATACTCGCAGGGTGCATATCCTTACTAAGTGCTGGCCACACACTCTGTCCCCCTGGGAAACCACCCCCTGTGAGACGCACCCCCAGGTCCTACCAAACTGCCACTGCCACCAACCAGGCCCAAGGGAGTAGAGAGCTCCAGGGCACACAAATCCCTTGGTCTTGTAATTTAAAGGTGATCAGTCCCCTTCAAGCACCTTACCCTTCCAGGTCCCTGGACCTCAGCCATGAAGCCCATGCACCCCCCCCTCCCCTCGCGAAGATAGCAGGAAAAGTTACCAAAAGGTTCGACCATCTTTGTTGTAACCCACTTCTACACACACACAAATCCAGACTGGTGACAGAAGACTTATCCATGCAGCACCTGAAATTTGCCAATTGATCACTCACCTGAGCACTGTCAGGATGTACAAGTAGAAAGATGTTGAGAGCCCTGCAGGGAGTCTCTCTGCATGATAAGCTTGACTATCTCGCTGGAACATCTCTCAAGGTTATTTACAGAATCTGGTCTTTGCATCCTGCCCCAAACAAAGACCAGGTAGCTGCTATGGACCACCTTTTCACATTGCCCTAAGCAAACATCTTGCAGCTGCTACGGCCAATGAAAAAGCTTCCTTATTCTAAGCATATAAATACCCCTGTGTGAAAAATAAAATTTGGCAGCTTGATCAGAATCCTTGTCTTGCTGTCCTTCTTCGTGTCTCTTGTCCCTTCACTCCTTCTCACTTAGGTTCATTGCCCTGGTTGAAGTCCTGCAGGTAGGGACAACTGGCGCCCAACGTGGGGCATGAGCCTCTGACTAAGGAAGGAACGCCATCCTCCGGGAAAACTTGGCCAAGTACAGTCCGAGATCATGAGATCGCCTCGACAGACCCCGCCGAGAGACAGATCCAGGAGGAGAGTGGGGATGCCCCATGGTGAGTGACCCACTATGGGACAAGCAACATCATCACATGATCTATTTCTGTCAGACCTCAAGGAGGCCCTCAAGACATGGGAAACGTGGGTTAAGAAAAAGGATTTAGAATTATTTTTCTCATTCATAGAGGACTTGTAGGAATCATAGATGCAAAAAGATGGCAAAGAGTAGGAGATTGTTTAAAAGATTATTATGAAACCTTTGGTCCGGAAAAGGTTCCTGCTACCCCTTTTCCTATTGGAATTTGATTAATGAAGTTTTGAAATGGTCTCTATTTGATAGTGGAATTTTAAAACTTGTAAAAGCAGGAGAGGAGGTTCTCCAAAATGCCTCTCGGCCCCCCACGGCTTGCCCATCAGTTGTATTAGATATGACTGCTGGTCAATTTATTGAAAATCCCTCCCTTTTGTGACCTGGCCTTTCAAGGGCCCACTGCCCCTCCAGATCCAGATTTTTTTCTTCCAGTCCTTTAGCTAACCTGGCACCTTTATGCGAGACTCTTCAACATAAGTGAGAACACCTTCAACTTTTAAAAGAACTGTGGTCCCTTGATTATGAACTCCGCATACTGGCCTTGGCCGATAAGGCAAAAACGCCTGATAAAATTAAGGCTAGATCAGGCCATCAATCAGTTCTCGCCTTTCCAGTAACTTGGAGCCATACAGATAGGACCTCAGAGGGTGGGGAGGATGAATCAGAAGAAGAGGAAAAGGAGGATGAGGAACAGGATACTGGGGATGAAGGGGAACAACCCACCCAGGGAAAAGGCCAACAAGAGTATAAGAGGCTTAGGCTTCCCTTTGTTGAAAAGCTTAAAAATGCATGTGCCCAATATGGCCTGACTGCCCCTTATACGTTAGCCTTGTTAGAAAACCAAAGTGCGTGCTGGCTCACCCCTAATGATTGGAAGTTTCTGGCCCGTGCCACCCTTAGTGGGGGTGATTTTGTTTTATGGAATGTGGACTTTAAGGAACAATGTAGAGACCGCGCAAAAAAATTTGGCTAAAACATCTTCAAAAACCTGGACCTATACTAAACTTTTGGGTAATGTGCCCTTTGATACCAATGTTAAACAGGCGTGCTTTCCTGCCGGACTTTTGGCACAAATTCAAAATGCTGGCCTTTATGCTTGGAAGCGACTCCCTCAAAAGGGATCGGCTACCGCCATAGGTGCTGCCTTTACCAAGCCCTTTCAAGGTTCAGTCCCCAGCTCACATACTTGCTTTAATTGTAAACAACCTGGTCACTTTGCTCGTGAATGTCCCTTCAGCAAACAAAGCCAAGGGGAAATGCCCTCCCAAGCTACAGGTAGACCACTCCCTGCCACTCTTTGTCTTTTAGATCAAGAACAAGCAGCCCCAAGGTGGCTGCCAGAATGCTTGATAAAACAGGTTAATGGCTTACCACAACCTAGGGGAAACCTTCCCCCGAGGATGATGCCTTTTCTCTTGCAGATGCAGCTAGAACTCCAGACATGGACCATCCTTTTTGAATTTATTAAATAACAGATTAATCTCTTGGCTTCTAAGCCCATACAGGTTCATCACCATACACATTGCCTTGATATGGCAGACTGCGGCATTGAGATCTAGGATTTACCCCAGGCTTTTAATTAGTGTTTTGCCATGAGCTTGTTCCAGTGGGAAACAGCCCCCCTTTCTTTTCTTATTTAGAAAATCCTTCTCCTTATTCATACCTCCTGACCATTCAACGGGCAAGACCTATTGCCATAAGGGATAGGTTCGCCCCTCCTCCTATAGGCCCCTGCGCTTGGGGGAGGATGCACCTATGGGAGGAAGAAAAAATGCTCAAATCAAGGGTGCAGTTAAGACTGCAGGGGGATGGATCCGCGAGATCCCAAAACCCAAGACCCCTGAGTGGCAAGCTCTGGTGCATGACGGTTGGCATGCATATCCACATGCCATCTCCTCAAAAAACATGCCAAGGCCTGTAAAACTCCCCACCCCGAGTGAGGATGCTTGCTCAGAGCAGAGAAAAACCCTGGGCCCTTAGAGGAAGAGAGCCTCTGTCACCCCCTCAAAAAGAGCAGCCAACAATTGATGGTCAATTTTCTAAATAAGAAAGGGGGAGATGTTGGGAGCCCTGCAGGGAGTCTCTCTGCATGATAAGCTTGACTATCTTGCTGGACCATCTCTCGAGGTTATTTACAGAATCTGGTCTTTGCATCCTGCCCCAAACAAAGACCAGGTAGCTGCTATGGACCACCTTTTCACATTGCCCTAAGCAAACATCTTGCAGCTGCTACGGCCAATGAAAAAGCTTCCTTATTCTAAGCATATAAATACCCCTGTGTGAAAAATAAAATTTGGCAGCTTGATCAGAATCCTTGTCTTGCTGTCCTTCTTCGTGTCTCTTGTCCCTTCACTCCTTCTCACTTAGGTTCATTGCCCTGGTTGAAGTCCTGCGGGTCGGGACAGAAAGATGATCTCTCTCTCTTTCCCTCTCTCTCTCTCTCTCTCTCTCTCTCTCTCTGTCTCTCTCTGTGTCTCTGTCTCTCTCTGTCTCTCTCTCCCTCTTTCTCTGTCTCTCTTTCTCTAATGCACACACACACACACACACACACACACACACACATACACATGACTCAGAGCAGTGCCTCTGTTCGTTTCTCATCTGGGACAATGTACAAGCTGGAGCATGGAGGTTCCCTTGAGACAACCAGGGGCTCCCACCCAAGGGGAGCACCACTCAAATGATGCAACACCACCCCGCCTCTCCGTTTCTCCAGGGTCAGATCCTTCCCCTTGGGAACAACCAGCCTTGACTCTACATTCACCAAAACCCTAGGCCAGGATGCTGGGTGAAGGAGTCCTGAGACAGGTGTCTCCTCAGAGCCTGGGAAAGGAAACTAGCAGAGGGTCATGTTGACCTCAGAAGGGTGTCTGACCAGGGGTGGGGCACTGTTGGTGAAATGGATGGAGTCCTGAGGCTACATACATCGACATACTCCTTCCTTCTGGCCTACATGCTTCTGGGCTAATTGGTGGATTCTTGGGGAGGATGAGGAGACCAAATGGACCAAGCATCAGAACATGCTGGCAGAGCTGGGAAAGGTGATGACCCTGTGAGAACTGTTGACAGCTGAGGGGTAGGGGAACAGGCCGGGTGTATGTGTGTGTGTGGGGTGGGGTTATTCCTCCCAGATATTCACCTTCTGCTTTGACCGCCTGCGCCCTTCACCTCCCTTCTGGGCTTTTCTGGGACCCTCTTCAGGTGAAAGGATGACCAAGCACAGAAGACAAGAGCTCACACAGCAAGGGGGGGGGGTCTATCTTCTGCATCCAACAACCCCCATGCCCAGAAAAAAGGAAAAGACCTGAGAAGGCAGGTGTGGAGGTACTGTTCCCCACCTTTGACTAAAGCCACCAAGTTCCCACTAGGGAGAGAAAGGGTGCAGATGCATGGCTCTGTAGCTCCCACTGCTCCAGGCCAGGGACGATGTGGTGCTCCCTGTAAGGTCCGCTCCTGGATGGCGAGCAGACTCCACCCTCCTCGCAGCAAAGTCTCCACCCAGTACCTGCGTTACCTAGGCAACTGGGACACCTGGAAGAGGTCACATCTGAATTTGATGTGGCCACACCTTTCCCCACCCATACCCTACATAAGGGCTAGCCCAGGCCCAGACTCTCTCCTTTTTCTCTCTCTGTTCATTTCTAGCTCTTGCTGCTCTTTTCTTGCTCTCTTGCTCTCTCTCTTTCCCAGCCACGTGGAGTGCCAACCTTGCCTGGTCCCAGCAGATCTACCCCTTACCTGAATACCACGTGAGTGCTACTGTTCTTACCCCTCTCTCTGCTCTTTTCTCTCTCTTTCCTCTCTTCCCAGCTCTCTCTCATTCCCAGGCCTTTCCCAGCCACGTGGAGTGCCACCCTTGCCTGGTCCAAGCAGGTCTACTGAATAAACCTACCCCTTATCTGAATACCACGCGCGTGCTGGTGCTGTTCTTACTCGGTTACCTCTTTTTAAAAAACCTAACACTCCCTTTTCACCCATCACTGCATCTGCCCTTTTCCTGGGACATTGATCACTAGGGATGGGAGTGGGATCCCCGGGTTAACACCCACCCCCTACCCTTGGGGCGCATTAGTGGCAGAACCCTGGCTGGACTGTGGGGTGTGAGGGAAGTGCAAGTCCGTCACCTGGGGGGGTGTCACCAGGTACGGGTGTTGCAGGGTGCAGGCCCACTGGGCGACCACTCACCTGTGCTGCTGGGAGAAGTTGTTGGTGGATGCTCCTGGTGGGGTGAGCAGCAATGGAGGGGGCATTGCAGACACTCAGGTCCAGAGCAAAGGACTAGGGGCCGGGACCAAGTCAGGACTGCAAGCCTGCCAGCAGCTTGCCACCACCTGAGGTTTGAAATGCAGTGCCTTGGAGGAAGCAGGGGAGGGGGCTGGGAAGCAGGAGGCCACATCAATTTCCTACTCCAAAGTAGCTTCAAGACTCTTGCTCACTACTCAGCCATCTCTACCTTCTTCAACTGCTGGTAGTGGTGACAACCAACCTAGGGAATCCCAGGGGGTACGAGGCAGCATGGAATGTGGGCGTGGCCACCATTCTTGTATTCCATTGGTCTGAAAGAAACATGAAAGAATGGTGGTGTGGCCAGAATCATGTGATGCAGGCAGCATGGGCAGAGTCAAGATGACAGCAACTCCCCCAGCCACTTTCCCAGGGAACAATGTCCAATTCAGTTGGGGACAAGAGGGTAACCTGCTTTAGCCAGATGGCTGCACAGAATCTTGTGTGTGCCTATTTGTTGCCAGTCCCAAAACTTGAAATCAGGATCTGAGCACAGTCCATGAGCTGCTTTTGCTCAAGGCTAGCCCTCTACCACAAGAGCTACACAACTCTTCTTCTGGCTTTGTTGGCACTGAAGTTGGACAGGGGTCTCAAGGACTTTCCTACTTAGGATAACTTTGATCCTCCCATCACAGCCTTGTAAGTAACAAGGAGGATTGCTGAGAGCCACTGGGCCTGCCTAATCACTGGTCTTGTTTATGTTCTTGGACAGACTGGTGAGTTCCCTATCCTCAGGTTGAAGTGGTGGGAGCTGGAGCCCACTATTCGAATCCCGGTCCTGCCATCTCTAAATGGTAGGAGATCCTAAGAAACTTGTTCCTATCCATATGATTACCAATGTAATGTGATGTAAGTCATGATTGAACAGTTCTTGAATAATTCTAGGATAAAATGATACACAATTATATTATAAGACACTGATTGATTTTAATTAATACTTTATTAAGCATTTAAACAATCACATTCATAAAATGGAGGCATAATGAAATACCTAAGAAATGGACCTTATATACTATAAAGGTGCCATTTTTTCTGCCAAGACTGGGATTGGAACTCATGGTCTGGGTAACTCTCTTGCACTGTGTGGGAAGGGGAAGATTTCCTCCTTGAAGTCAAGAAAATCAAGTCTTCCTTAAGCCTGAAATTGATCCCCACCACTAGAAAATATCCTACTCATGTACAATTTACATATATGATTTATATTTATATACATATGTTGACTCTATATTGCATTCAGTGGAGTTATTCATTTTATTTTTTGTTTTAATCATGTATTGACCGTTTATTTTATTGACTATTATGACACATAGAACATTGATTACATTGATTACATAGGACATAGGTCTGCATATGTATTCCACTTCATACCTGACACCCAGAAGATTCACAGTAAAGGAAAACATGTCACCATCAGATTCTTACTCCACGATTCATTGTTTGGGAGTGCTGGCATCTGAACTCATGGCCTACAAGGCCAAATTCATGAATGGGTGAGTGTCCACATGCCATTCTGGGGCAAATTGAGCTGACAGGCAGTTCCTATGACCTAAGATTGAGCCCCAGGGATTGACAAAATAAGAACAGATTGACACACAGGTGGCAGTATACTAATAAATATATATCTTTATACCATTCCAGAGATGTCTGTCCATTATTCACTTATATAGACTACATTTGTACCAATTCTTGGATATTTATTATATTTCCATGTAATTATTGTTATTGTTTTCATCTTTAAACTATTAATGAACTCTGTGTCTTGAAATTATTGTGTTCCTGTAATAGTATTCTTTTAATGCTTCATAATATTAAATAAAATCAATCAGCCTCCTGAAATTATGCTGTCTAATTTTATAGAAGCATCATTCACAATCAACTCATTCAACCGTGACATTGATAACATTCCATTGTTATTCCTATTGATGAGAATAAGTCTCTTAGTATCTCCTGCCATTGGTTGTGTCAGGACAGGGATTCAAAATCAGGGCCTACATTGCCACGTGGGCCTATGGTTTTCCCGGTATTCTGCCAGTCTTCAGCAATGCAAAGTGAAGTACCCTTTGCAACAGTGTCATTTAGACCCAGGAGGTCACCGTGCAAAGGAAGAAAACATAAAAAGCTGTCTCACAGCATTTTTCTGTGTATTTTTCCCTGCAAGGCCTGGGGGTTTAGGATCCCAGGAGCAGCTATGGGTCCAGTGGCTCCATCCCAGCCTTGAGTGATCAAAGATGAGGCAGAGTTGCCACGAACTGAGTTCAAGTGCCGTGCTGAGCATAAAATAAAATAAAATAAAAAAAATTAGCTCTCTGGTTTGCAATTTGCACTGTTTATTCTGCACAGTTTTCGATTTGAACTCAGGGTCTGGGTACACATGCAGCACTGTGGATGAAGCGGAATCTTACCATACTTGAAGATAAGAAAGTTAGGCCTGTTCATTAGGCACGAATTCAAGCCCCAGCCCTGGAAAACATACTATTTATATACATTGTAAAGATAGGATTTATACTTACCTATAGATGTTCAGTCCATACATGTTTGGTGTGGTTGTTCCTTGTATTTTTTTATTCATTTATTTACCATTGATTTTATTTACTACGATGACACCCACTCCATTTATTACATTGATGATATACTATCACATAGCATCTAGATTTGTAGACATGTTCTCCATCATGCCTAACACCCAGGACTCTCAGAGAAAAGAAAAATAATTTTCACACTCAGTTTCTTACTTCATGATCCACTTGGTAATGCTGGGATCTGTCTCAGGGCCTAGCAGGACCAATTGGTGAATAGGTCAAGGTGAACAAACCAGCCTGTGAGTAACTAAGGAGCTAGGCCATTCCCAGGACCTGACAATGATCCTCAGGGTGCCCCACTATAGTCATAAATTCATTATTTAAACATAGGATCTATATTTACATACATGTGTGGACAGCATTTTGCATTCAGTGTACTTCTTATTTTGTGACTAATTCATGGAGGTATTGTGTATTTTATTGAGTTTGGTGACAGGTATAACTGTGCTGACATGGATAACAACCTGTTCATATGGTTATAGGGTTGCCTATGCATTCTCCATCCTTGTTGAGACCCCGCATTTCACAGGAGAGGAAAACATGTGCAACGATTGCTTTCTGACATAAGGATGAATTTTTGTCAGTGCTGGGATTTTAACACAAGTCTGGGTAACTCTGTGGCACAGTGGGGGAAGGGGAAGCTCACCATCCTTAAAGACTAGAATGTCAGTCCCAGTCCAGAGCCTAATTTGAAGCCCCAGCACTGGACAAAATAATAAACCCATCTTTTTTAAAGATAGGATCTCTCTTTACCTACAGGTGTCGTATGCATCTTGCATTCAGTGTAGATTTTTTTTATTTTTTATTTATTCATGGATATATTGTGTATATTATTGAGTATGGTGACAGATATAACTGTGCTGACCTGGACAACCTATTTCTATGGCTATAGAAATAGAGTTGCCTATATAGCATTCTCCATCCTCTCTGAGACCCAGGACTTTCACAGGAAAGGAAAACAGGTAGATCGATTGGATGCTCACATCAGGATGAAACTTTTGGCTGTGCTAAGATTTGAAGTCAAGGCCTAGCAGACCCAATTGGTGAAAGGGTCATCGTGAGCACACCAGCCTGTGAGCCACTAAGGCGCTAGGTCATTCCCTAGACCTGAGATCGAGCCCTGGTGGGGGACAATATAGTCATAAATTCATAATTAAACCAAGGATCTATATTTCCATACATGGGTGGGCAGCATCTTGCATTTGGTGTAGTCATTCTCTTTATTTTGTCTCTTATTCATTGATATATTGTGTATTTTTTTGAGTATAAGATGACAGATATAACTGTGGTGACCTGGATGACAACCTAGTCCCATAAGTATAGAGTTGCTTATACATTCTCCATTCTACTTGAGACCCAGAACTTGCAAAGCACAGGAAAACAGGTGCAATGACTGGCTTCTCACATTAGGGTGAATTTTTGGCAGTGCTGGGATTCACACTCGGGGCCTAGGAGACCCAATTGCCCAATGAGTCTACGTGAGCACACCAGCCTGTGAACCACTAAGGAGCTGGTCTGTTCCCAGGAGCTGAGATCGAGCCCTAGGGAGGCCACAAGAGTCCTCAATTCATCATTGAAACATGGGATGTATATTCACATCTGTGTTTAGACTGCATCGTGCCTTTAGTGTAGTTATTCTCTATTTTGTATGCTATTCATGGATATATTGTGTATTTTCTTGAGTATATGATGACAGGTATAACTCGGCTGACGTGGATGATACCCTATTCCCATGGCCACAGCGTGGCCCATGCATTCTCCATCCTAGCTGAGACCCAGGACTTAAACAGGAAAGGAAAACAGGTGCAACGATTGGCTTCTGACATCAGTATGAATATTTTGGCAGGCTGGGATCTGAACTCGGGGCCTAGCAAGCCCAATTGGCAAATGGGTCCATATGAGCACAGCAGCCTGTGAAACACCAAGGAGCTAGGCCATTCCCAGGACCTGAGTTTGAGTCCCTGGGGAGGGAGAAGGAGAGCACAATAGTCATCCATTCATAAGCTGAATTTAGTATGCAAATAAGTACATATTTGTATAGAGTAGGAGAGAAGGCGACCTGTGATGGAATCCAATCTACCGTGTGACTTCCGATTTTTGGATCTTTTTTTTTTTTTTTTTATTATATAGAAGAATTTTTTATTTTATTTTATTTTATTTGTGAACATACTGTACAGAGGGGTTACAATTACATGGGCAGAGCATTACAAAGAATTCTAAGAGGGGGGACACAACCTGAAGAAAGCAACCAGGAACTGGGGCCTGCCCCAAACAGGCGTTACTCAAAGTCTAACTGAGCAAGCACAGGAGGAAAGGAAAGAAGAAAAACTTAGGAAAACGGAATGACAGGGACAACAATGCATCTCTCTATACTTTCTCTTAATATAAATGGGCTGAATTCGCCAATTAAAAGAAAATGAACTGAGGACTGGATAAGAAAACAAGACCCATCCATCTGTTGCCTTCCTGGAGACCCACCTCTCAGCCAAACATACAAACAAACTCAGAGTGAAGGGGTGGAAAAGGATCTACCAATCAAACGCCCCCAGTAAGAAAGCAGGTGTAGCTATCCTGATATCTGACAAAATAAACTTTTCATTAAAATCAGTACAGAAAGACAAGGACGGACACTACATATTAATAAAGGGAACAATCCAAGAGGAGGATATAACCATCATCAACTTATATGCCCCAAATATTGGTACACCCAGATATGTCAAACAAATGCTCTCAAACTTACAGAATAAAATAGATCCCAATACGATAATACTAGGAGACTTTAACACACCACTCTCGCCAAAGGACAGGTCTACCAACCAGAGGATTGGCAAAGAAGCTACCGAATTAAGAGAGGCCATACTTCAAGCGGAATTAACTGACATCTACCAAGTATTTCACCCTAAAACAACACAGTACACATTCTTCTCAGCAGCTCACGGAACTTTCTCCAAAATAGACCATATCATAGTTCATGCAAGGAACTTAAGCAAATACAAAGAGATCGACATAATCCCCTGTATCCTATCTGACCACAGTGGAATCAAGCTAGCTCTCAATAACAAAGCATACCGCAGAAATTTCTCTAATACATGGAAATTGAACAGCACACTCCTTAACCATGCCTGGATAACAGAAGAGATCAGAGAAGAAATAAAGCATTTCCTACAACTCAATGAAAATGAAAACACCTCACAAAGAAACTTGTGGGACACAGCAAAAGCAGACCTGAGGGGCAAATTTATTGCCCTCAGTGCCCAGATCAAGAGAATGGAGACAGACCAAGTAAATAATCTCATGTTGTAATTAAAACAGCTAGAAAAACAAGAAAAAATGGGACCTAAAGCTACTAGACAAAGCCAGATAATGAAATTAAAAGCAGAGATTAACAATTAGAAAATCAGAAAACCATAACCAAAATAAACCAAACAAAAAGCTGGTTCTTTCAAAAAATAAACAAAATTGATGGCCCATTGGCTAGATTAATTTAAAAAAGAAGAGAGGAAACCCATATTAATAGGATTAGGGATCCACGGGAAACATCACAACACGTACTCAAGATATCCAAACAATCCTAACAGACTACTTTCAAAAGCTATACTCTCTAAAGGAAGAAAATCGGGCAGAAATGGATGCATTTTTAGAGAAATACAAGTTGCCCAAACTGAGCAAAGAAGAAGTTAACCAATTAAATAAGCCAATATCCTATAATGAGATACAGGAAGCTATCAAAAGTCTTCCAACAAAAACAAGCCCAGGACCAGATGGATTCACAGCAGAATTCTATAAGACCTTTAAACAAGAACTAATACCCATACTCCTCAAGCTCTTCAGAGAAACAGAGAAGGAGGGAGCTATCCCAAACTCATTCTACGAAGCCAATATCACACTCATCCCCAAACCAGGCAAAGACCCAACCAAAAAGGAGAATTACAGGCCAATCTCCTTGATGAACACAGATGCAAAGATCCTTAACAAGATTCTAGCTAACAGAATCCAGAAACACATAAAAAAATTAATTCACTATGACCAGGTAGGCTTCATCCCAGAGACACAGGGATGGTTTAACATACGTAAGTCAAGAAATGTAATCCAACATATCAACAGAGCCAAGGTCTAGAATCACATGATTATCGCCACAGATGCAGAAAAGGCCTTTGACAAAATTCAACATTCATTCATGCTAAAAGCTCTGGAGAAAATAGGAATAGAAGGAACATTTCTAAAAACAATAAAAGCCATTTATGACAGACCAATAGCCAAAAGCTACAACCAATTCTCCTAAAATCAGGAACAAGGCAAGGATGCCCACTGTCTCCACTCCTCTTCAATATAGTCCTAGAACCCTTAGCCAGGGCAATAAGGCAAGAAAAAGACATTAAAGGGATCCGCATAGGGAAAGAAGAAGTTAAGCTATCCCTTTTTGCAGACGACATGATACTATACCTCCACGATCCCAAAAACTCCATCCCCAAACTCTTAGAAATCAGAAATCACTTCGGCAAAATAGCAGGATACAAAATAAACCCACAAAAATTAGTTGCCTTCCTATACACTGATAATGTACAGGAAGAGAGGGAAATAAAGCGAGCAACCCCATTCACAATAACCTCCCGAAAAATAAAATATTTAGGAATTAACCTAACCAAAGATGTAAAAGAACTATTTAATGAGAACTATAAAAAGTTAAAGAAAGAAATTGCAGAAGACACTAGGAAATGGAAAGACCTCCCATGCTCTTGGATAGGCCGACTTAATATAGTAAAGATGGTAATATAGTAAATATAGTAAATATAGTAAAGATGGTAATATAGTAAAGATGGTCATGGAGCTTGAATTCTGGGCCTTGGTGCTATCACTCAGCTCTTCAATTCAAGACTAGCATTCTACCACTTGAGCCACACTGCCACTTTCAGTTTTCTGCTAGTTTATTGGAGATAAGAGTCTCATGGACTTTCCTTGCCGAGCTGGCTTTCAACCGCGATCCTCAGATCTCAGCCTCCTTAGTGAGCCACGGGTGCCCAGCAAGAGTTGGCTTTTTGGAGTATGTGAAGAAGTAAAGAATTTTGAAAGTCAAGGTAAAGAAAAGCAGTCAATGTCTATGTGGATTGTAATTCCTCTGCATTTGTCTCTTATAGTAAATTCACTGATGTCTTTCATTTGAAAAGCCTTATTAGTCCCTCTCCAGCTATGTTCCCAGGCACCTGCTCAGGAGGCCTGGGAGAGTAGAGGTAGAAACAGGCCCCTCCCTGTACAGGACAGAAATCCAGGCCTGGGGCATAGGAGTTGTTTTACAGATTTTCACACAAATATATTTGCCCATTTCTTATATTGTTCTTATATTCTTGATGCTGGTTTGCACACATATTTAAAAATAGACCTCCATTTCTGTTCTATTGGAGGTGAGGAGGTGCCAAAGGGAACGGAAAAATGAATGTGTGTGTGTGTGTATAATATATATATATCATATAATATATATATTATATATATACTACACCTGCCCCCATGTATATATATAATATATATTATATATAATATATATTTGTATGTATATAATATATTATATATAATATTATATATAATATATTATAATATATTAAATTAATATTCTATATTATTATATATTATATATAAAATATATATTATATATAATATAGAGTATTATATAATATATAATATTTATAATATATTATATATATATACATCGGGGGCAGGAGTAGTATATGGGCATGCCCTTCCTAACCAATGCCTCCTGCTTAAGTTTTTGAGGTTCTGTCCTCCCACGTAAAATGAAGGCAGTAACACTCACATTTTAGAGAGGGTTGATATAAAGATTAAAATGTATTTAATGAAATAAATGAACATTAAATAGTTGGAATGATGCCTTGTACAGAGCAAGACAATCATTATCAATGCACATTAACATGGTATCTTAAAGCTTAAGTTCAAAATGTATTTGAAGGCAAGATAGACGTTTATTTGGAGGAATATTGGAAATGCTCCAAGAATGCAATCTCTCATTGTGTATGTGTATGTGTGTTTTTGTGTGTCTCATTTCCTCTCTCTCTTTCCCCTCTGTCTTTCCATTTCTTTCCCTCTCTCTTCTGAACCCCAGACACAAGCTTACGTAGTTTCTCATTCTCTTCATTTTTCCTCCAGGCTTGATTGCTCCACTCATTGAACGCACTGTGGCTGAAAATAGACTTAAGCTCTATCACAGACTCCTATCTGCTGCCTCATTTTCAGGTCCTCAATTCTATTTTCTGAGGCAAGATTGGCATATTAGACTTGGTTGGCAGAGTTCTTCTCTCCTGTCATGTTGTCCTGGTGCCGACCGTTCCAGCTGCAGGGTTAGAGTGCCATGAAGTGATTGAGACTGATTCTAATCTCTTGCAAACAGAAAAGAACAAGTGTTGAGGGAGGAGAGAGAAGGAGAATATGTGAGTAGATGTGTGTATACATGCACACACTGTTGAGGGAGCACCTAGAGTGGTGATTCACATCTGTTACTTGCAGGAAGAACAAATCATAGATTTCAATCCAGTTTGGACAAAGGGAATGAGATAGTATCTCAAAAACCAAATAAAAATCAAAGGCTGAAGTGTTGTAGAACACTTGCCTAAAGTACATACAATTAGATTTAATCCTCAGTATCAAAATAAAAAGAGTATTTAGCATAGACTCTGCCACTAGAAAATTCATAAATGTTTTTAGTGAAATAAACAGAAAAATGCTAGAGGAAATTCACTAAGACAGTAACTGTTCGGGCTGTTTACAGATGATTATTTCTCATTGTTCTCAAGATATTGTACTTAAAATAATTTTTTACAATAAATGTGCATTTCTTACTTATCAATACAGGACAGAAATGTATAAATTAAAGAGTGACAGTTTATTTTAATTTATATTCAACTACTGAATCCCCTATATATTCGACTGCAGGAACATCATTTTTAGCCATGCAATGGACAAAGATCTCAAATCTAAAATATACATGGACCTCAAAAAAAATAAATCCCCCAACAACAAATCTTCAAAGAAACAACTGCCCAATAAATAAGTGGGCTAAAGACTTAAAGAGAAACTTCTCCGAAGAGGAAAGAAGGATGGCCAATAGACACAATCAATCTACCTAGCCATAAAAGAAATGCAAATCAAAACAACATTGAGATACCACCTCACCCCTGTTAGAATGGCTATGATCAAGAACTCTAATAAAAGCAGATGCTGGAGGAGATGTGGACAAAAAGGAACCTTACTTCATTGTTGGTGGGAGTGTAAAGTTGTTCAACCACTTTGGAAAGGAGTATGGAGTTTCCTCAAAAGACTCCACATAGAGCTCCCCTATGACCCAGCAATTCCCCATTTGGCATTTACCCAAATATTTACAAACAAGACCACACTAAAGCTACCAGCACGACTATGTTTATTGCACCCCTATTTACTACAGCTAAGATATGGAACCAACCCAGACACCACTCAATAGATGAATGGATCAAGAAAATGTGGTATATGTACACAATAGAATTCTATGCCTCCCTCAGAAACAATGACATTGCCCCATTTGTTAGGAAATGGAAAGACTTGGAAAAAGTTATATTAAGTGAAGTAAGTCAGGCCCAAAGAAACATAGGTCCCATGGTTTCCCTCATTTGCAATATCTAGTATATGTCTGAGTCAAGCAGAAAAGGTCAGATAAGGTGATGTTAGGGAAATGAACCCTAAGATATGTACTCAAATGATTTTTTTTATTTCTTGAGATTGTTTCTAACACATTTATAAGATTATTTCTTTGTTGCTTTGTATGTCCCTCCCCCACAGTATGACCCTTGCTTTCACTGTATTTGATGTTATAATTTGTGGAGGGGAAGGGGAAAAACACATCGTTGAAATAGGGATACAGATGGACCCATTGCAACAATGAGATGTACAAGTCGTTATGTCAAAAACGAACTTTACAACTTTGGTGCGGGTGGGGGGGAGATCGGGGAGGATTGGGTGGGGGGGGGGCGGGGAAAGGATAGGAAGTGATGGAAAGGGGAAACAAAGGAGGAGGCTACAATGCTTGATAAGGAATGTACTCATCTTGTCCATGTAATTGTAACCCCTCTGTGCAGTATTTTCACAATAAAAAAATGTAAAAATAATAAAAAACAATAAATGTGCATTTCTTACTTATCAATACAGGACAGAAATGTATAAATTAAAGAGTGACAGTTTATCTATTTTATATTCAACTACTGAATCCCCTATATATTCGACTGCAAGAACATCATTTTTTGATGGTACTGTCCTTTTAATATTCTTATTTCTCCAGTTTTTTTTCAGGGTAGGGGGAGAGGTTAAGTGTTGAGAGGTACCTAACTGCATGTGCTTTGTGATATGTGATGGTTTCAGCAGTTGAAATTTTGCGGTACGTATACTGGATAGTTTCCAAGTTGGTAAAGTAGAGAGAAAGCATTCAAGAAATAAAAAAAATGCAATGTACACTTAAAATCTTCAAACCAAAATTAGTTATTTAATCACAAGATGGACATGTTGTTGCCTTTGATGATTGTTTGGTATCCATCAATAGCACCCAGATAATTCCTATCATCCTAAATGTTGTTTTCCTTTTTAAAGATATCCTGCCTTGTTTATCTGATTGCTGAGTATAATTGCTTTGTCTTTGATTTCAAAATCAGAACTTTTCAGCAAAAAACAAAATGTAAACAAAAAGTTTTCTTATCTTGGATAATAAAAGTAGGAATAAGCAATGGTATCACACAGAAAGACATAGTTTTATATTTTAGCTTGATGCCCTATCTGCTGTGAGAATCTAGTACTTCTTGGTATTTTGTTAATCATAGATAACTTTTCAGATTGTTACCTGGATTTCACTTAGAATGTTTACCCTTAGAAAGTCTAAAGTCACGGGTGATCTCTCTCATGTGGCACCTTCAAATTGCCAAGGTAGATTCTTAGTCTGAAGACTAATAACCATTCAAGTCACAACATTTTAATGAAGAAAGGGGAATATGGGCTTAGACTGTCCAAGTTGTATCTTTCTTGGGAAACAAAGCAAATTCTTTGCCCCTTTGAAATTGCCACTGAGTCATTGTTCATGTTTCCTTTTGTTCTGGGCCTTCCAAGAAACTCAGAAACACATCATAATCAAATTGTGACAATGATCCCTTAGAATTGTTTTGTGTAATAACATTCCATTATACTTTTCTTTTCTTTTGTTTTTCCTGTAAATCTATTTCCTTAACTATATCATTTTTACCGAGATTGCTCCATAAACTAACTCAAAACTTTATTGACATAAAAAATTGCTTACGTAAAAAGGGAATTTTATAAGCCTTATCCCAATGTAGCTGCTGGTATAGACCCAGGACACTTTAAAAAGCCTGTTACACTTTTTTTAAGAAGGGAATTCATTCCTATGGTTTAGTCAGTGTCCACTACACAAAACTCTGTAGCACCACTGTGAACTTGTGACAAGTTAAAGAATTACTCTGAAGATTTAGAAAGTTCCTTTGCTGCATACATCAGCACTGTCCTTAAATCTCTTTTTCAGTTCAATTTTATCCATAAAGTATTTCTATCTACGGGATTTTTTTAGCAGATATTTATAATTTAGAATAAAACTTATATGCATATTTTTTCATGGTCCTTTTGTGTATCTCTATATAATGGTAAGAAATCCTCAAAAGCTCTGCAACAGCTTCATAATGGCAGCTCTATTTCAAATGTGTGGAGACAGAAGATCACATTCCAGTAAGCAGCAGGGATGGGAATGAAAGGCAGGTTCTTTTATTTCTAGGCCAGTCTGTTCCGAACTCTGAACCATGACAGTATTCAAGCTTCTAAAAATTAATGGTCCTTTCCCCAGAGGACACGGAGGTTCTCAGGAAGCTGACCTCATCCTACTCTGCCCTGTTATCACTGAATATCAGAGGCTGAGTGGACTGAGGGAGCTCTTACTAACACTGTCTCTGCATTTATGACTCTCTTTTCAGATTTCAAATCTAAATTCACTTGGAGGTTTTTCAGCCTTGTATATTTTAAATCATGCATAGATACTTAGTATAAACACAAGCTTTTCTACAAAACTCCCTTTGCAAATCAATTACAAAATGGTTTTGTGTGTGATGTTAAAGAATGCAAATTTTGGGGAGGGGGATAAGTTAGATTTAAAGTAAAATAATACATACAAAGTCCTTGCATTCAGAAAAGAAAAAAAAACAGCACAATGTTAATAGAACTGACATTGTTTAAATTGATGCATTTAAAACAGAGATAAAATATCTTTATTATTTGAACTTTATATTTGTAATCTAGCATGTCAAACACAAATTAGACTTCTTTTTCTTTCTTTCAAGTGAACATATACCTTAAAATTGTATTATCTTTAAGTAGTTATACAAATGGGTTTTCTTTCAAGGTGTCAGGTTCTGACATGACATCTTGATTAATGTATCCCCTTTCAACATTCTCTGTTCTCTACACCCTGCCCCTGAATACTAGGATTTGAACTGAAAGCCTTGTGCTTATTAGACAAGCAAGCACAAACCTCCAGCCCTTTTTTCTGTTTACTTTATTTTCTCAGATAGGGTCTCTCTTTTTAATCTCTGTTTCTCTGCCTCTCTGTCTCTTGTCTCTGTCTCTGTCTCTGTCTCTGTCTATGTCTATGACTCTCTTGAATTTTAGGCCTATTTTATTTCCATTACAGCATTTAAAAAGTCTTGTGAGGAATAAATGATGATGTGCCCTATGTTTTATACCACAATTCAGATAGCATTTTAGCATTTAAAAGAATTTTTAGACCTATAGATTTATCCAGAGTGAATTAATGAGGCAC
Organism: Dipodomys merriami; assembly: GCF_024711535.1. Classification (NCBI taxonomy): domain Eukaryota; kingdom Metazoa; phylum Chordata; class Mammalia; order Rodentia; family Heteromyidae; genus Dipodomys; species Dipodomys merriami. Next base: position 106,645 of record NW_027202642.1, read on the forward strand.
AGGTCTAATGGAGGACCAAGTGTTATTTATTATCTTTTGGCCCAGGGAAACCTCAGACTGTAATCTTCCTACCTAGCTGAAATCACAGGTGGGAAATATCATGCCCAGCTTACTGAATGAGATAGGATCTCACTAGCTTTCAGTTATGATTAGCCTTGCATCCCAATCCTCCTGATCTCCACCACCCACGAAACTAGGATTACAGGTATACACCACCTTGATGAGCTCTATTTAGAACTCCTGAATTTCTTTTCCACCCACCATACAAAGCAGTTATGTGCACCCATACACCAAGTTTCCAAAAATTATTATTGGCCTCTCCATTCTCCTTTTGCCTCAAACTGAGCAATCATTTTTGCCTCTTTTTTTTCCTTCACATATTACAGCAAAATATCCCTGGAATCACAACATTACTGACACACTACTGAGTTCTCCAGAGGTCTTGCTCTAGTGGTCACCTACCTGCATTCCCTACATTTCCACTGTTTCTCGTTGCCCCCTACATACCCTAGCAATAGCTGGAGTTGTTGTTTAGTGTGTAATTCATTTGGTTCTTCCTATCCATTGCCTTCTTGATTTTTTTGAGATCAGACCCTAATCACCTCTTTCTCTCTTTCTTCTTTCCTTCTTTCCTTCTTTCTCTTTTTCTCTTTCTCCTATCTCCCTGCCTACCTCCCTGCCTCCCTGCCTCCCTTTCTTTCTTTCTTTCTTTCTTTCGTTCTTTCTTTCGTTCTTTCTTTCTTTCTTTCTTTCTTTCTTTCTTTCTTTCTTTCTTTCTTTCTTTCTTTCTTTCGTTCGTTCTTTCTTTCGTTCTTTCTTTCTTTCTTTCTTTCTTTCTTTCTTTCTTTCTTCCTTTCTTTCTTCCTTTCTTTCTTCTTTCCATCCCTCCCCCTTCCTTCCTCCATTCTTTCCTCCTCCCTCCTCCTCCTCCTCTTCTCTGTATATGTGTGTGTGTGTATACATGTGTGTGCATGGGTACACATGCATGCCAGTATTTGGGCTTGAATTCATGGCCTTGTACTCTCTCTTAGCATTTTTGTCTCAAAACTCTACCACTTGAGCCACATCTTTGCATCTTTTTGCTGGCTAATTGGTTACAGAGTTTTTTTACCCAGGCTGGCTGAGACTCATGATCCTCAGAGCAGATCTCAGCCTACATTTCCAGCCTTCTACCCTTGGACTACCCTTGGGATTCCTTGAACTCCAATCTGCAGGAGAGGTGGCATTCTTGTTTGTCTTTGAAATGCCCTGGCTTGGCCTTCGCCTCAGGCTTTGTGTTCTTCACATCTTTCTGCCTGAACACACTTTCTTCTGAACTCTGTGTTGTCTACTCCTTCAATTCAGTGTCCAGTCTTCAGAGTAGCTCTTCACTCTACCAAAGTGTGGCTCCTTCATCTCTACTGCTGTTTCCTCGCCCTGCTGCTTTATCTTCACAGCAAGTTAACTACCTGGTTGCTGCTGAATGCACATTCATTTCTAATCTGCCTCTCCCTTGGGAGCATTGGCAACAGAGGTCCCTGTCCACTACAGCCCTCATGCTTACAGCAGTTCGTATGTGAATGATGCTTTGCTTTAACTTACAATCTATAATCAGAAATGAAGTACATGCTTTTTCCTAAGCATGAGTAAAGACCCATTTATACCCTCAGAATATTTTTCAAAATGCAGCCATAACAAAGAAAAAAATGAACTCTCAGGAGAATTGAAGTTCAATGAAGAAAGTGAAAGTTGAGCTGAGTATGACCTGAAACCTGGCATTACAGAGACTGAGAAAGATAATAATGGAAGAAAGAAAATGAGACTGAAATTAAATATAGGAAGGTCAATGAAAGCCAGCTTCTGGGTCATGGATGGTGGAGCAGCAGAGGGAACCAAAATCTGTAATGCGCTATCTGTAATGCCCTGGGAAAAGAGCTGCCAAGGGCTACACTCTGTGTCAAATCTTGGGGAACCTTTTAATGAAGATGACTGACACAGTCGTGTAAGGTTAGTTGCAGAGTGCATCTGAGATGACAAGAGTGAGATCACATAGCTCATGTAAAGTAATTGTACTACAGGTAGTCAGAAATGTTGCTCGTACAGAAACCACACACAGAACAGGCCATGTGCAAGAGGAGTACAAACTGTTTTCAAGATCAGGATTCCTAGAATCATGTCTAATACTATACATGGCTAATTCTATAAACTATCCACTTGCATAAAAGAAAAAATCTAATATACTAGATGAAAAGGCAGACAAGACAGTGGTTCAAAACAGCAGTTAAACATGGATGTGAAACAGAGTTGAGCATCCCATACAAATAAGGCTGAAGAAATCTGGAGAGTCTAAATCATTGCACACATGCACAAACATGAACATGCTTATGCTTTACATACAGAATAACATAGGAGAATATTTCTGCATGTACTTGATTAAAGATACCTCCTGGTAATAATTTGACAACACTGAATTCAAAGCCAGAATCCCTGGGATTCGAGAACAGATCAGATTGCAAATTAGTTGAGCCATCTTCTCAGTCATTCACTCCTTGAAGCCTCACTTTTTCTCATGGCTAAAGGAAGAGCTCTAACAATTTATGTGCTATAATATTTATGACTAATTTGAGCTAGAAGAAGTATTACAAGTAGAACAAAGCTCATGAAGAATAGGCCCATTCCTATGAATGGCTTGAAGTCAACTACCCTTTGTTCACCATTTATCTGCCCTTCATGCAGCAAATATATACTTAGTAATTACTGTATGCCAAGCACCACTTTAAGAGATTCAACAGGCATAGATTATATTCTTTCCCATAGAGAATTCAACAAGAAGCCAAGTGTTGGTGGCTCATGGCTATAATCCTAGCTACTGAGAATCTGAGAATTGTGGTTCAAGGCCGACCCAGTCAGGAAAGTCCACGATATTCTTATTTCCAATTAATCACAGAAAAAGCCAGAAGTGGCATTGTGGCTCAAATCAAGTGCTATTCTCAGGAACAATGCATAGGCCCAGAGTTCAAGACTTATAACCAATAGCAACAAAAATTTAACAAGGTCAATTGCAGTAGCTTAAATTTATAATCCCAGTTATTGGAGAGGCAAAGTCAAAGACAATCTTGTTTAGAAAATTGGAAAGATCGGGGCTGGGAAGGTGGCTCAGTGGTAGAGTGCTTGCCTTGCATGCATGAAGCCCTGGGTTTGATTCCTCATCACCACATAAGCAAAAAGGAAAAAGCTGGAAGTGGTGCTGTGGCTCAAGTGGTAGAGCACTATCCTTGAGCTGAAGAGCTGAGGGACAGAGCCCAGGCCCAGAGTTCAGGCCCCATGACCGGACCCCCCCCCAAAGAAAATAAAAGAAAATTGGAAAGATCACTTCTGAATCAATAGCTGACAGTGGTGCTGTGTGTCATCCCAACTATATTAGAAGTATAAATAGGAGAATCATGGTTCAGGCCACCTGGGAATAACCATGAGGTGAGACCTTTTCTGAAAAATAAAGCAAAAATGGCTGGAAGCCTGGCTCAGGTGGTAGAATGCCTGCCTAACAAGCTAAAACACCACTAACATAAAGATGGAGGAAGAGGAAGAGAAGGAAAAGAACAGGAGGAGATTAATGAAGGAGGAGGCTAATTAAAGGTGAATTTGGCTTCAGGATCTGGCTAAGATTCTCTTACTGGTAGTAGACATGAATTTATTTAGCAACATGAAATTTGCATGCCCATGTTTATATCTGTATTTTCTTGTAAATCATATTAGAATTGTTGCTACAAAGATTACATATAGCCATATACACATATGCACACTTCCATGTTCTGCATTCTGGCAGCCTTATTAATATTGCTAAGCATAGTTTTTGTTTAGTTCACTTCTCCAAGTTGGTTCACAGGACTATCCTCAATAGATTCCACACCTGGGTTTGGCCAAAGCGATACTACTACTTGTACAGCAACTATGGGAAGAAGTGCCATGTATACCTTGACTCCCCTAGGTGGTGCAATGAAGCACAGAGTTCCCCTAGGGCATTCAGTGGTCTCACTTCATCATATGTCTCATTCTCTTTTCCATGCCCATTTCCTGGAGGATGAAATCATTTATCTTTCCTTTTTCCTCTTCAGGATGGTCTCTGGCAATTTTTCTTCTTATTTTGACTTGCCAGCCATTCCTAACATCCCTGCAATTTTGCCAGAACCAGGGTTGATATTCACTTGGAAACTTTTATTAAAATAAAATATCTAAGCAAGATGACCTTGGTTATGAATTTGTGCATCCATTGTGTGTGTGTGTGTGTGTGTGTGTGTGTGTGTGTGTTGGAGCTGGGGCTTGAACTCAGGGCTTATGGTTTTGTCCATGAGCTTTATTAGCTCAAAGATAGCACCCTATCACTTGAGCCATAGCCACTTTCAGCTTTTGGGTGGCTAATTGATGATAAAAATATCATGCACTTTCTTGCCCAGGCTGGCTTCAAACTATTGGCTATACATGTTTAGAGAATTGAAGTTAGATACTTACATATCATCCTGCATCAGACTCAACTGCATATAGATCACAGACCTTGAAGTAAGAGCAGATCCTCTGAAAATATGAGAGGAAAGGATAGGAGATACACTAGGACTCCTTGGCACAGGTTGAAACTTCCTAAATAAAGATCCAGAAACACAACAAATAAAAGAAAAGCTGGATAAAGTGGGATTGCATTAAACTGTGGAGCTTCTGCATGTCAAAGGACATAGCTAGCAAGATAAATGAATGATATAAAATACTTAAGTAGCCCTCTCTGACTGCCTGTAAGTGGGAAAAAAAAGCCCAAACACACAAAACCTTCAATAGCCTTTGAGAGTTTGGATGGTACTTACCCCATAGTGAAATACACAAAAGGAGCTATCATTGGTTTGCAAAATTTAATATTTTTAATCTTTATTTACCATTGATCATTTACTTTAGGCCATGAACCATACATTCCTTTACTTCCCCAGTGTATGACCTGTGAGAAAGAGAAGGGTTATTTATACGTATAGTGTGACTAACAGACATCACAAATGAATCCCCATGAATTATCATGGCATCATGCAGCTTGGTCTCCAGCTTCTCCACTTGCATAATGGAATCTCTCAAGGCTCTGTAGCAAGTCCGAAAATTGCTGGGCTGGTGGTCATTAGCTGTAATCCTACCTACCTAGAAGGCTGAGGATTATGACTCAAAACCAGCCCAAGCAGACAAATCCAAGAGATTCTTATTGCCAGTTAACCAGAAAGAATAAAGTATCGGGGTAGCTGGGGTTGGGGGGGGGTTGTTGAAGTGTAAATGTGGCTCAAGTTATAGAGCTCCAGCCCCGAATGAAAGAGTTAAATGCGAGAGTGAGACCCCCTCAGTTAAGCTCTAGTACCAGCAACACACACACACACACACACACACACACACACACACACACACACACACACACACACACACACACGTCCTAGAATTATGGTCACATGGTCATATGTTTCTCCTAGCTTTTTAAAAGTAAGATAGTTCAATTGAAATCAGGCTAACTTTTGTCATCACTTTCCTCTAATGACAGTGGAGATGTTAGTAGCAAATGAAGACACATTTCGGGGGATAGTGACATACCTATGTTTAGCTATTGACAGTCATCACAACGTAGGATATGTCTCTAATAATACTGCCAAATTATGACACATAATACAGGAGCAGAGGTTGGGTCACCACATCAACTTGACACCTCTTTCACTACTAATTTTACTTTTATATTTTCTATTTTTCCTAAAAGAAGGCTTCTAAAATTGGATTTATACCTGAAGGGTGTGAGATGTAATCAAAATTTAAATTCAGGTCTGTTTGATTTCAAAACCAGCCCTTGTTATGGTTTAGAATTAAACAATTAATTAAAATTAATCATTAATTTCTATTATATTTTTATTTTCTTTAGGTAGTTACAATACAACACAGCACATTAGAAATACATTGCCATTCCCTGCCCCCCTTTTTTTGTCAGTTGTAGAGCTTGAACTCTGGGCCTGGGTGCTGTCACTCAGCTCTTCAGCTCAAGGCTAGCACTCTACCACTTGAGCCTCAGTGCCACTTCTGATTTTCTGGTGGTTTATTGAAAATAAGAATCTCACGGACTTTTGTGCCTGGGCTGGCTTTAAACCATGATCCTCAGATCTCAGCCTCCTCACTAATTAGGATTACAGGCATGAGCCACCAGGGCCTGGCAAGTGAAGCATCCTTTACTCATAATGGCTGTGAACCAGTGACTGCAAGCAGACTCATACCCCCCAAAAACTTGCAGTGCCTAATGCAGCTAGTGCAAAGTTTTTGAAGGCAAAAGCCACATCAAGGCAGATGTCACATGGTATGGGAACTAGCAAAGTGTATTTTACAGAAGCAAAGCAAGCTATCCAGGGGTAACAATCAGGGTCAATCAAGGGCCAGTTATCTAAGGGGAACAATAAAGGATATGCAAGGGCAAGTATTCTCTGGAACACATTTTTTTCTGGAGCTAAACAACCCATGATACATCTGCAATTTAACAACTCACAACACAGCTGTAGTTCAAAGAGAGTCCTATGTCACCTCTATAGTTCTTGGAACTGGGTGAAAATTTCCTAACACCTATTAAGACACCAGGATGGTGCTGAGGACAGATAGTATTATTTAGACAAAGTATCCATATTTCACCATCTGAGGCTGTTTTTCATTTTTCTCTGATTGTTCTTGAAATATGGATACTGGTTCTAACTGGCAGCATCTTTGACATGTTGATGGATGAGAGACTTTCTAAAAACTCTTATAGGTGAATCCTAACCCTGGGTGATAGGCATGCCTGAATTGTTAGAGGCAGGGGCACAGACTTGGACAATAGGTTACTGGACCACCAGACCTGTACCATGAACTCATGAGACTCTTTGAACTCTCAAGTTCCTCATGACCCTTTCCCTGACCATGACCGTATTTAGGTCCCAACACCTCAGCATCATTTTGTGCCATGCCTCACGTCTCATGGCCCTCCTCAAGTCACCATGGCATCCCTCTCAACTCTCCATTAGAGTTTATCTGGTTTGTTTTTCTGCTCTTTCTTTCCTATCTACATGCCTCAGTGTTTTAAAACAGTTCTAAGTATATTTGAGGCTGTGAGTTTCTTGGGAACATGTATCCCTCACAGTTGTTGGCTTTCTAATAAAGACTCCTGATTGGAACTTTCAGACTGTGACTTCTCTCTATCTTGTGATCAAATTCCTGTATAACATTCTGAGGCTACTATTTACTTTCCTAAGGAAGGGCTTTAAGTTGGTTCTTTTTGTTCCTAAGTAGGTTTTGGTTATCTCAAATGTATTAAATCTTAAACATTTTTGGCATTTTAAAAAATTCACCCACATTTGTCATTTTTTTTGAAAATATGTATTTTTATTGTAAAGATATTGTACAGAGGAATTACAGTTACGTGAGTAAGGTAATGAGTACATTTCTTATCGAACATTGTTACCTCCTCCTTTGTTTTTTCCCCTACTGTCTCTTCCCTCCCCATGTCCCCAACTCTCCCCCACCATAGTTGTAAAGTTCATTTTCACCATAGTGTCTTGTACATCTCATTGTTACAATGGGCCAAAATGTATCCTTATTTCTGCTTTTTGTTATTTTCCTTCCCCTTCCCAAATTAGAAAAATGTATGTACAAGATGCAGGGCACCAGAATCAAATGCAGTGAAAACAGGGGTTATACCATGGAAGAAGAATATACAAGAGAAATAAAAAAAATCACATAGTACATTATAAGTACATTAAAAACAACAGCAAGAAAGATAAAACCTCTTGTGTCCCTATCTTGGGATTCATTTCACTTAGCATCATCTTATATGCACATAGATTTTAAATAGGGATACAGGTGGACCCATTGCAACGATAAGATGTACAAGTCATTATGTTGAAAAATGAACTTTACAACTTTGGTGCGGGGAGGGGGACGGGTAGCGGGGATGATTGGGTGGGGACAGGGAGGAGGATGGGAAGGGATTTGAAGGGGAAACTAAGGAGGAGGCTACAATGTTTGATAAGAAATGTACTCATTATCTTGCCCATATAATTTTAATCCCTCTTTACAGTATTTTCACAATAAAAAATAAAAAAAGAAATAAAAAATGAAAAAAAGAGGTTGGTATAATTTGTGGAGGGGAAGGGAAAAACAAATCGTTTAAATAGGGATATAGGTGGATCCATTGCAACAATGAGATGTAACAAGTCGTTATGTGGAAAAATGAACTTTAACTTTGGTGTGCGGGGAAGAAGATTGGGTGAGGGGTGGGGGGAGGATGGGAAGGAATGGGAAGGGGAAACAAAGGAAGAGGCTACAATGCTTGATAAAAAATGTACTCATTATCTTGCCCATGTAATTGTAACCCCTCTGTAAAGTATTTTCACAAGAAAAAACGAAAAAAAGAAAAAAAGAAAGAAAAATTTCCAAGGCATCTCTGATGCCATCTCTCCCTTTCTGACACCTTACCCTTTAATTTTGTATTTTCTATTGCTCTTTCTATTGCTTGCATTTCTCTCCTCTGCCTAGATTGTACTTTCTATCACTCATCTGAAATAATTAAGCAACTATCAATGCCATCCACTAGAATGCAAGGTATAACTTGGACATGAAAGATGTCTATCTTTCTGATTCTAAATAGAGATTGAGGATTATTTGGGGAACTTCAAAAAAAGTTGCAAGTAACAATTTTCAGGTAACCTACCTGAAATATGTTTTAGTATCCCTGCCTTTTTTAAGTTTACATTTCAATGACATAATCTAAATAATTAGAGGAGGAATGGGGCTGGTGTGCAACTTCTTCTTTGAGGGAGATTGTTGATGACAATTCAGCTAAAGCACCGAAAGCCCTTAGGGGAGGAAGGCAGGGGTGACAATGGGAGCAACACTATCAGACATCCCATTCTCCAAAGGATAATTTTGTGTCTGCATCAATTTTGAGAGAGTTAATAACTGCAAGGCTATTAAAGATTCATCTGGTCTAGGGGTGACAACTTGTTTTCTGCTAATGCTGATGAGTTTTCTTTGGTCTATATCATGGTCTTCATAAAAATTATGCCAGCACATAAAAATTCTGAAGATCTATACTAATGCAAGCTGTGAGTCTTAAGAACCATTAGGAGATTTGACAATTCAAATTTCATTATGGCAAATGTTGGCTCAATCTGATCATTTATATTTGTTTGTTTGTTTATGCCAGTACTAGGGTTTGAACTGAGAGCCCGAGCTTTTTTGCTTAAGGCTCATGCTCTACCATTTGAGCCACAGCTACGATTTTGGGTTTTGGTGGTTAATTGGAGATAAGAATCTCACAGAATTTCCTACTTGGGCTAGATCTTAGCCTGTTTATTTTTTGAAATTAATTTAATTTATTGTTATATAGTTGAGATACAGAGGGATTACAATTCTTTTTTTTTGGGGGGGGTCCGGTTTTGGGGCCTGAACTCTGGGCCTCAGCTCTTCAGCTCAAGGCTAGTGTTCTACCACTTGAGCCACAGCAGCACTTCCGACTTTTTTCCTTTTGCTTATGTGGTCCTGAGGAATCTAACCCAGGGCCTCATGCAAGCAAGGCAAGCACTCTACTGCTGAGTCACCTTCCCAGCCCGGGGTTACAATTTCTTAAGTCACCTATTCAGTACATTTCCCTTTTATCTGTTTTTTAAAAATTTAATTTTATTGTCAAGGTGATATACAGAGGGGTTACAGTTACATACACAAGATAGTGAGTACATTTCTTGTGGAACATTGTTACTCTCTCCCTCATTTTTCTCCCACTTTTCCCTTCTCCACAAGGTCCCCTCCCCAGGTTGTAAAGTTTCTTTCCAACATACTGTCTTTTGAGTATCACTGTTGCATTGGCTCTCATTTTGAGTAGCTAGGATTACAGATGTGATCCACCAGCACCTAGCTTAAGCTGCCCCTTTAAATGGAGGTATTCAGTAGATATTGATGTCTAACCTTACAATTGCTCGTTTACTTTTTTTTTTATTACAAATGTGATCTCCTAATCTCACAAGTGTTAAAATTGATGTTCCAAATTCATGTAGATAGGCATGTCATATTTTCATTTGTAGAGCTCTTTCTACATGCCACATTGTTTCCCAACACTACTTGAATCTAATCATTTGTAATATGCAGAAGCAATGACCTGAATACTATTAGAGACACAAAATTCAGGTAACACCTTACCTTAGCACCTCCTTTTTAGTACAATGCAGTTTGCTCAGGAATTATTGTCATTGGGCCAATCAACAGCTCTAACCTACTTGATTACCTAACTTGCAGTTGTGTTCCTACTATAAAACTCATTGTCTATTGAAGCAAGCACACAATCTTCATTTGTATTTCTTACAATCTTGCTCAAACCACATGTGCTGAGGGTCAAGCCTTCTTCCTAGAGTTGTAACCACTTTTCTTTTAGTTTCTAATCAGCTAGGGGAAAATAAGAAGCTAAAACTGATTGTATAGTTTGTTGTCATATTAGAAATTCCTTTTCTCTGTATCTTTAAATATTATTGGTTGCAAACTCCTTATTATCATTACACAAGAAAATTCCAAGTGAACAGAGATTGCAAAAGTTCAAAAGCAGATGAATAAGCACATCAGTGAGGACACTCCCAGTGAGCCACACACACACAAGTCACTGCCATTGTTCCATCTCTATTCTCTCTAGCAGGCTGACTGTCAAAGGAAGCACTGGAATTATTGTTGGGTTGCCTTCAGCCTTGAAAAGTCACTTTGCCTATGAACACTACAAGCAAAGCAGTATTGTTTGTTAAAGAGTACAGGTACAAGTACAGGAATATACCATAGCTAAAGACTTGTGCAGAAAAAGCACATAACCAATAGCTAATCCTTAGAGGGATATAAAAGTGTGATTCCTTCAGTCTGGATAATCCTGACAAGTAAGTTTCCACATAGTTTTCCAGAGTTTGGCTGTAGGATAGCAGTGATCAATTATCTACGACAATAGTTGACTTGATAACTAACAAATCACTTGGCGGTGGCCCTCCCTCTTCTGAGTGCTTTCTTCCTTACCTACCCATGTTCTTTGCATCTGTAAGAAGTCTATTTGACTCAGAGATCTTTGGCTCAGAGTTTGATTTGAAGGATACTTCAACTAAGATAGAATCACTTAAGATTTCCAGAATGTCTCTTATAATAGAGAATATATATGTAAATAGTTACAAGAGTAAAGTCACAGAGGAACTTCAGGGAAAACAATTCCATTTGCTCAAATTAGACATGGTGTCAAATTACAATGTGTCATTTGAAGTAAGTGGAGAATAGTCCTGATTAGATAAAATAGTACCAGCAGCTCAACTATTTCTGCCTTTGATTCTCATGAAAGTTGTATAAGTGTTTTTAAACATTTTATAGGGTGCTTTCTTATGTTCTAATTTTTATAAATGAAGAAATGGGCATTTGGAGAAATAATTCAAACTGTATAAAGTTGTTCTGCCTGCAAATGGCAGGTTTAAAATTTAAACCTAGTAAATACCTCCTGATAGTCAGAGTTCTTTATGGCATTAAAAGAAAATAGCCTTTCAAGGCAGAGCGAGGTAAGCTTGAATTTTCTCATGTATTAGCTGAACAGAAATTAACAGCTAAGTCTATTATCTCAACTGAAATGGAGATAATTAGTCTGAAGGTCTTGGTATAAGGTTTTACTAAAATGTAACATGTAATATATTTTGTCCAATGCTTGTCATTAAGTATGAATTAAAAAATAAGCAACCCTTTTGTGACAATAACAACGATCATTGGGGGCATGTGAAAACTTCATGTGTTACATCTAAAAATCAGTCTTCTCAGCCTCTGATGGGGTAGTTTAGTTCTGGAGTATAATTTTAAATGATGGAAAATGAGGTTGCCATACAAACTTAGAAACGAGTATTTAGACATTTATGTCAGTTCAAGTAGTTGACTATGTTCTGCAGAAACAAACCATCAAGGATTTTAAGCAGGGATGAAGAAAGCATGTTAGTCATGCATTTTGGGATTAAGTATACTGCACATAAGATGGCAACCTAGAATCACTAAGAATGAAAGATTAGAGGCCTGCAGACTTTTCTGGAAGGCTTTGGGTTCTGATGTAGAATTTTACCCATTCTTATTGTTTTCTAACACTTGTAGTTATACACAAAAATGATTGTGAGTGAAATCAGAGGTGGGTGTGTGTGAGGGATAGAGAGATTAGAAGAGAAAGTGGGAGGTAAAGATGGAGAAAGACAGAAAGAGAGAGAAAAGGGAAGGAAGGAGGGAGAAAGGAAGAAAGAGAAAGAAAAAGAGGGAAAGAGAGAGAAAGTGAGAGAGAGGGAGGGAGGGAGGGAGAAAGGGAGGCAGGAAGGAAGGAAGGAAGGAAGGAAAGAAGGATGGAAGGGAGGGAGGGAGGGAGGGAGGGAGGGAAGGCAGGAGGGAGGGGTAAAAGAGAGGAAGAAAGAAGGAAAGAGAAAGGAAGGAAGGAAGCAAAACAGGAAATAGTTGGGCTGAACTATCATAAAAATGAATAAATAATCACCAAAAACATTGAAAGCATTCCAGGAATTCTAGTCAAGTCAAATTATTTCCTCTGAGGGAATCCGTGTCTATGACAGCCAGTCTCCAAGATGCAATCTGATGATCAACATCTCCTGGAACTCATAATCTTAGGTAGCCAGCCCCTCTCCCACATCAAATCAGTACTATAGATATGTGACTAACAAAATACCAATGGAAAAGGTAGTCTGTAAACAGTTTTCATCTTGATTCCCTAAATCACTCAAACATGTGTACAACCAAGCAGCTCCAAGCAAAAGTCATAATAGAGAGAAACAGGTTTCAAGTAGACAGTCCAAGCCAGCTTGTCCTTCCTTCAGATGACTAGTCCAGGTTGACTTCAGACTGCACTGCATGAAAGACTGAGAAAGGACAGACGAACCTAGCCCTTTGGACTTCTTGATCCACAGAAACTATGAGAATGTATAAGGTAATGATTGCTGTTTTAAGCTATAAAGTTTGGGCATCAATTACATGCAGCAAAAACTAAAGTACTAATATTTTTCGAGTCTATCCTATATGCCAGAAATTCTATAGGTAATTTTATACTGTCCTAGAAATTCTAAGATTTTTCAATACTAGGTATTGAAATGTTGTTCATTTCTATGCCTACTCTTTTGATGCAGAGAAAGAGAGAGAGAGAGAGGGGGGAAGAGAGAGAGAGAGAAAAAGAAAGAAAGAAAGAAAGAAGGAAGGAAGGAAGGAAGGAAAGAAAGAAAGAAGGAAGGAAGGAAAGAAAGAAAGAAAGAGAGATATGAACACTTAACAGAATTTTGAAACGTTAAGGAGAGTCCATTATAAGTGACAACAGTCTTTAAGCTATTTTATTCTAGTCTAGGGTTTCTTTAAACTTTGGTTAAAGAAACAGCTTGGGTAGACTCCGGGATGCAGAAATAGATGGATAAAATGCAATAGCAAAGATGCCACAAAATACTATCCTCTCTTATAGCATGAGCTAGGATGAAAAGAATGGGCTAAATCTAGGAGAAGAGGAAAAGATTTGAGCAAAAAGAAAGAAAGAAAGAAAAGGACAAATGAGAATTAATGAGAAATGTGAAGCAAAATGGATTGTCTCTGAAAGGCACCTGAGACTTAGTGCCAACCAGTAATTCACTACTGATAGTAATCAAATGTCCAGCTCCATTTTGTAAAGCTTTGGAATACTCAGGAGTCACTGCTTTGGTGGGTACATTAAGCAAGAAAGAAAGCAAGATACCAATGAATCAGTTAATACCTTGACAAGAACTAAAGTTTATATGTCTGTTCCAAAGGAAGTTTAGCACATTTAGGAGTTGAGCTTTTCTTCAAATTTTAGGTAAAATTATCTTCCCAGCCTTTTTTTTACCAAAAATTCTCATTCATGTTACTTATAAACCTCCAGGGGTTCATAAATATTCACATATACAAATTGAGTGCTGATAGAGTGATAGAATTTCATGCATGAGTGAACACCTTAGAATTTATTTTCATAATCTTCAATTTGTAAAGCCCAGAGCAGTTTGTTTTCTCATTTGCAGAGTGTGACTTTGGAACTGTGATTGATTAATTCCTTATATGAGAATCTTTGTTTAGAACCAGTAACAAAAGTATTCATAGCATTAAAATGGAAATTATAGGATTGAAAAATAAAACTTTCTTGTATAGAGAATTATACTGTGACCTATGATTGTGTCTCTGAATAACACCTTTGTTTAAAAGGGGTGGGGGAGATTGTCTGTCTTTAGTCAGTAGGCATGTAAGATAAAGCTATCATCTGACAATGTGTTTATGAGAGAACACCAAGGTGATATATTTTGTCTTTTTTGAAGACTGGTCATTATTCATTTTTCAAAGAGCTATCTTTATGCCAACAGAATAAAAATGATAATTTGTGTCCTGATTTCCAAACAATTTATTTGAAAGGTGTTTATTTTGGGATACCTTTTGGAAAAAAATGATTGTGAACCTTGGAATTAACATAATGAATGTACTTTATCTTCATTTTCCTTTTAATTAATGCCCATAGTTTTAAATTTCATTGTTAACTAACCTAAAAAAAGTTTTCAGTACACAAATCCCTGGCTCTGATGAAACATTCAGTCAGGGCAGTTATGGAAGATATAATACCAGTGGAAACAAAATTTTCCCAATGGGGAATTATTGTTGAAACTGTACATATAGAGTGAGAAAAATATAAAACTATGAAGTTTAAAATTCTCACCACAATGAAAAGCTGGTTACAGAACTAATAGGAACTTTAATTTCTAATCATTCTAACCTGCTGTATTTGGTAAGGTGATGTAGTTAATAAAAGAAATTCCCATATCTGGGAAAGTGGCTTAGTGATAGCATTCTTGCCTTGCATGCATGAAGCCCTGGGTTTGATTCCTCAGTATCACATAAACAGAAAAATTCAGAAGTGGCACTGTGGCTCAAGTGATAGAGCACTAGCCTTGAGCAGAAGGAGCTCAGAGACAGTGCCCAGACCCTGAGTTCCAGCCCCAGGTCTGGCAAAAAATAAACACTACAATAAAATAAAATAAATTCCCATATCTCAGAGGGTCCATTTGAGAGAAATTTTCCTTCACTGAGGTCAAAGACTGATTGAAAAATAACTTCCTACAAAATGATTAAAAGATTCATATTCTTTCATCCTGTGGCTTTAACAACTTCATTAAGTTGTTTTCAAGAACATTACTTTCATTTTTGTCAAACCTGAAGGGAAAATGACAGAGACAACTACACAAGGTACCTGTTATGGACTGGCCCTAAAGGAGTATGCATTTTCTTTGCTCTCATTCTATTGAGTGGAGTCACATTGCAGTAACTTTAAGATACTGTCAGCAATAAATTCAGTCTAGCTGGATGCCTAGAAAGAACAGAAAAATTCGATGTCAACAACTAGAATTGTCTACCATAATAGCCAAATGCTTTGTACGTTTTATTGTCATTGTGATATCTAAAAGAAAATGAAAAATTTCAATATTTAGGAAGAATAAACTAAAATATAACTTTTCATTTCCTTTTTTTTCAGTACTGCATTTTGAGCTCATGGTTTTGCCCTGCAAGTGTTGTACCAATTAAGCCATTCCCCAAGTTGTTTTTGTTTCAGTTATTTTTCTAAAGAGATCTTCTGGTCTATGCCTGGACTATTCTAGACCCTCTTGTTTACCTTTCCCACTTAAACTTGGCATAGGCCATTACACCCAGTTTTTATTGGTTGAGATGGAGTCTCCAACTTTTTACCCAGGCTGACCTTGAACCACAACCCTCCCAATATTTACCTCCTCAGTAGATTGGATTACAGGCATGAGACACCAGGCTTCTCCTCCATCATTAATTTTTCTAAGATCTCAAATTTGTCATTTTACAGTTCAGGGAAACAAAATAAACATGTTGCTTAGCCTTTGTGCTATATGAGCAATTCAAAATATATATTTATTTTTGTTTAATTTTGGTTTTGACATATGAACCTGAAATCTTTACCTTTAAACAGTTCACATATTCTATTTTGTCATTATTGACCTAAGTAGAAATCTAAAAGGGTTTATGTTGCCAAATTATCACACCATGTGGCCTAGAGCTCTCCTCACATTTTCTTGTCCCTGTCCTAAAAATTATTCTTGTAGTTTCTCTTCCTCTCAAATATCTCAAAATAAATCTCTGTGCTATAATTAAAAGAAGCAGTATACTCTGGTAATGGGAATAATGGGCGTGTTCTTGATTCAATTTGTTTCTCAGCTCAAGTTTACCATAAGAGCTCTTTTTGGTACAGGGATTCTCAAGGGAAATCAAGAGAATGTAAGAAACTTGCTGAGAATTTCCAGGACAAGTGCAAGGTGGAGGCTATGACATGTCTATGACACCTGCAATTTCCAGAGCAGCTTTTGTCCCCTAAACTAGGAACATCTGTCGATAACACCCCTGCGCTTTTCATCTAATTTCAACTCAGTCATCAAATATATTAAACTTGAAATGCTCTATTTCATGAAGGTGTTAGTATTGCTGTAATTTGTTGAGAAATGAAAGAATATTCATTATATATTATGTTAAACGGTTCTTTGTCTACTGAGTGACTTGAATAATAGAAGGTTGTCTTTGAATTCACCCTGGTTATAAGATTTTTTTTTCCTTAAGATTGCTGCTGGGCATTTTATCCCAGTAAACATATAGCAATTTGCTTTACATTAGGAAATTTTTGTATTTCTTTAAATACCCCACATTTTATTGGCAATAAAGGAATTTTCAAAAAAGGAGTAAGGTAGAAATATCATATTAATCAGTTTTCTAATTTTCCAAGTTCAATTCTTATTCTTACCTATAAAAGATAGTTGATGTTTACCTATTGATATTGATATTGCATACACAAGGTAATGAATACATTTCTTTTTTTTTTTTTTTTTTTTGGGTCCAGTTGTGGGCCTGAACTCTGGGCCTGGGCACTGTCCCTTAGCTCTTCAGCTCAAGGCTAGCACTCTACCATTTGAGCCACAGCGCCACTTCCGTCTTTTTTTCTTTTTGCTTATGTGGTGCTGAGGAATCGAACCCAGGGCCTCATGCATGCAAGGCAAGCGCTCTACCACTGAGCCACCTTCCCAGCCCATAAATACATTTCTTATCAAGCATTGTTGCCTCCTCCTTTGTTTCCCCTTACCGTCCCTGCCCTCCCATCCCCCACAACTTGTAAAGTTCATTTTTTGATATAACCTCTTGTACATCTTATTGAGTGTTCATTTTAAAGAGTAATCAATAAATGTTTATTAACAAATATTTATTTTTGTGCTGCTATATGCTAGCTTTGGTCTTAAGATCTAGATGACAATCAAAAGAAGCCATAAACTCTACTTTAAGAAGCTTACATTCTAAGATGGAGAAAGACAGTAAGATGTGAAAATATAGAGAAGGAGATAATTGTGGAGAGTTAAGACTTTGAACTATGGATGGGAACTGGTGGCTAATGCCTGTAATCCTAGCTATTCAAAAGGCTGAGATCTGAGGAACATGGTTTGAAGCCAACACAGGCAGGAGAATCCATGGAACTCCTATCTCTAATTGAACACCAAAAAACAGGAAGTGCCACTGTAGCTCAAGTGGTAGTAAGCTAGTTTTGAGTACAAAAGCTCCCATGCCCTGAGTTCTAATCCCAGTACCCACAAAAAATAAACTACTGTAAATTCACAACTGGTTGAAGACCCAGGAAAACTACGATTACAAAGACTGAACGTTTTGTTTGTTGGTGGAATGTCACAAAGGTGACTATGACCAAAACAAGGTGAGGGAATGGGAAGCTGAAACAATAAGGTTAGAGAAGTCAATAGAGAACACAGAAAGATAACAAAAAAAGGCCTAGTTATAAGCATTATGCTCACGTTTGGTCCTCAACTCAGCCCAGACCTGAGCTGCTCCCAGGCCTAGAGTTCTCGCCGTACACCTGGCCTCTCCCTCTCTCTGCCAGGCCCACCTGAGCTCCCACCTACCTCACTTCCTGCCCCAGACCCTCCTGCTACCTGCTTATGGACAGGTGCCATGTGCTCCCTCTTGAGGGAAATATGACTTCTCTAATAAACCTTGTAATAACCTTTCTCCTGTGCCTGCTTGCCTCCATGTGGTCCCCTGGGACGTATGTGAAGCTCTTTCATTGATGGCCTTTCAATAGTGAAAGGTGCTGTGGCACCTTAAAAGTCAAGAAGAACAAAGTGAGGGGTGGTGTTAAAAGCTGCTGAGATTCAAGGTATATTTGAAGGTAGAAGTTAAAGGGCAGAGGTTAAAATGTGGAATCTAGGGCAACTCCAAAGCACCCAGAGTACTATGGTATCATTTGTTGTATTAGAGATGATTTGATGATATTTATTCATTCAAACATTTATTAAGTGATTATTTTGTGTCAGACACTATATTCAACCTGTAGTCAGAGATAACCCTCCAAAGAATTCTAAACTAAGCAAGGAATTCTGAGGGCTGGCATTAGGCAGAGGTAGAATGATGTAGAGGAAATGACAAATTTAAGAAGTATGTGGGAGTCGGAGTTGGCAGGGTGTGGTGCCTCATGTTGAGAGTAAGAGGACTCTAGGAGCACTTTAAAATTTCTGATGCAAGTGATAGATGGAATTGCTATTAATAAAGACATGGAATGTGTAACAGTAAATTAGTTTGTGGAGAGATGTTAATATAGACCTCTAGATTTGCGTGATGTCAGTGCCATCGATTTACCAACTTTAAAGTTTCCTCATAAACATCTCTCTTAATGGCACATGCAAATCTCAAAGACAGTGACTAGAGACATTATTTCATTTGGAGTTAATAAATCGTGACTTTCGAATTCTTAAAAAGAAAGAAAGAAATCGGTTTGTGGAGAAAGTTATCATAACATCAGCAATGGCAGATCCTGAGTGAGTACTTACTGCTTCCGGTGTAATAGGCACTCCTCTTACTACTTAACATAAACAACCTCATTTCATAATTAAGACATTTATATTGATGGCACTGTTATTGTCCCTGTTCTTGCATAAGCATTGCCTGGAACTTGGAGAAGTAACTTACTCAATGTCAACATATTCAGGGATTAGGAGTGCTAGGTCTTGAATGTTTTCCTTATGCCAATGTTTGTAGCAGTTGGGTTTCAGAAGATTTGTGAACTTGGACTCTGAAGTTGAGATACAAGCTGGAGACAAATATTTGGAAATCATCAGCATAAAAATGATGCTCTGACTGCATACCATCAATGGATGCCTTCTTCCTATCTCACTGTTGTGCCTCTCCTATTGTATGACCCAGGATCATTTTCCATGTAAGCTATTTGCATTTGAATCCATGTCCCAAAGTCTGCTTCTAAGGAGCTAGACCTCAGAGAGAAACTGATGAAAAGGTAATAGAGGACGAGGAATAAAGGACACTAAAAGTTTTCTTAGGACTTAGTTAAGAAAGTAGGGAAATAAACAGGAAAATAATATCACAACAGAATTCAGGACTACGTTTTTTTATTTATTTTATTTGAGAACATGATGTACAGAGGGGTTACAATTACATGGGCAGGATAATGCATACATTTCTTACCAAGCATTGCAACCTCCTCCTTTGTTTACCCTTCACCTCCCTTCCCATCCTCCCCCCTCCCCCCCAACCAATCATACCCCCCTCCCCCCCCACACACCGACATTGTAAAGCTGGTTTTGACATGACATTTTGTACTTCTCATTGTTGCAACAGGTCCACCTGAATCCTTAAACGACTTGTTTGTCCCCATCTCCTCCACATGTTATACTGACATCAAATATAGTGAAAGCGGGGGTTACACTGTGGGGGAGGGACATACAAAGTAACAAAGAAATAATCTTATAAATGCGTTAGAAACACATGCATGAAAGAAACGAAAACATTAAAATACATATTTAAGGGTTCATTTTCCTAACATCACATTATCTGACCTTTTCCGCTTGACTCATACCTATACTAGATATTGCAAATAAGGGAAACCATGGGACCTATGCTTCTTTGGGCCTGGCTTACTTCACTTAACATAATTTTTTCCAAACCTTTCCATTTCCTAACAAATGGGGCAATGTCATTCTTTCTGATGGAGGCATAGAATTCCATTGTGTATATATACCACATTTTCTTGATCCATTCATCTACTGAGGGGAATCTGGGTTGGTTCCATATCTTAGCTATGGTAAATAATGCTGCAATAAACATAGTCGTGCTGGTAGCTTTAGTGTGGTCTTGTTTGT
Source organism: Dipodomys merriami (assembly GCF_024711535.1). NCBI lineage: Eukaryota > Metazoa > Chordata > Mammalia > Rodentia > Heteromyidae > Dipodomys > Dipodomys merriami. Next base: position 126,897 of record NW_027202642.1, read on the forward strand.
AAACATATGGGTAAATGCCCAAAAGTGGGATTGCTGGATCATAGGGGAGATCTATGTGAAGTCTTTTGAGGAACCTCCATACTGCTTTCCAAAGTGGTTGAACAAGTTTACATTCCCACCAACAATGAAGTAAGGTTCCTTTCTGTCCACATCCCCTCCAGCATCTGTTGTTGTTAGAGTTCTTGATTTTTGCTGTTCTAACTGGAGTGAGGTGATATCTCAATGTTGTTTTGATTTGCATTTCTTTTATGGTTAGGGATGTTAAACATTTCTTCATGTGTCTATTGGCCATCCTTCTTTCTTCTTCAGAGAAGCTTCTCTTTAAGTCTTTCGCCCACTTATTTATTGGGCAGTTGTTTCTTTGAGGATTTGTTGTTGGGAAGTGACGCTGTAGCTCAAGTGGTAGAGCGCTCTACTTGAGCTGAAGAGCTGAAGGACAGCGCCCAGGCCCAGAGTTCAAGCCCCACAACCAACAACAACAACAAAAAAAGTGAAAAGGACTACTTTTTAAGAAGGGAAAGAATTAGCAGGAAGGGAAACACTGAAGAAGTCCTGGAAAAGAATTTTCTCAAGAGGTTAGCAAACCAAAGGCAGCAGTAGACAACAAAAATAGAACTAACATAGAGGGGGAAAATCCAAGAGTCTAGGGAAGGAAAATAGTGGCCAGAAAGGCATGAACAGGTCAGACAGTCTTAATTCATCTAAGGTTTTGCTGAGTTGATCAAAGATCACTTGAATAAGATTAGACCTCCTATCTCTGATTTACCTTTTCAAATTCTCTACACTTAATTTGATATACCACTGCTTTAATCTTGAGACTTCACCAATAACCTTTCTGTCTTCCTTTTCATTAAAATTAAGGAAATTATGAAGTTACTCACTTGAAGAATCTTTACAACTAGAAATATACTTTATACAAAGAAACTGAGTCCCTGATCCTCAGCACCACATAAGCAAAAAGAAAAAAGCCGGAAGTGTCTCTGTGGCTCAAGTGGTAGAGCACTAGCCTTGAAAATAGGAGCTGAGGGACAGTGCCAAGGCTCAGAGTTCAAGCCCTTCGACTGGACCCCACCCCAAAAAAAGAACCTGATTCCCTGAGGAGATCTCACTTTTCATGTTTGTGAAATCGTGGTAGGAAACCGAGACGGTCTTTTCTACATTTAGGAACAAGCAAAAGCAAAGAAATTATCTGTAAAAAGAAAGTGTGTGGGTTGATATCAGAAACCCATTTTGAACTCATAACCATTGTGACATCATAATCACTTTGTGACATCACATTGTCATTGTGATATTACTAAACTATTGTGGCATCAAAAACCTGTCCTGTACTCATAAATTTTGCAACATGCATCTGTTTTGGCATCTTAGGCCCTTTATGAGCTAATATTCTGGTATTAGCCTCATAATATTTCAAATATGACATGTGATATTAAAAATCCACTGTGACATCTTGAACATTATGACATCACAGTGCCAGATATCATGACCATTGTGTTATATTATGAAAATACAAACCAGTTAGGACTTGAGAACATTTGAGACAACACATGCCTTTGGAGACACCACGGTACCTTTGTGAACACATATACTCATTGTGAATTAAAGAAAATTGAGACCCATCATGCCATTGTGACAGTACAAACCCTTTGTGACATTACAAACCTATTATGACCAGTATGGCCTCACCAATTAATTGTGACATCAAATCATGACATGATATTTTGACATCACACTGCCATTGTGATATCACTGTTCAATTGTGTTTTTACATAGTTTGACCTCATAATATATATACAATGGAATTCTATACCTCCATCAGAAAGAATGACTCGGCCCCATTTGTTATGAAATGGAAAGGCTTGGAATAATTTATATTAAGGGAACTAAGACAGGCCTAAATAACCAGAGATCCCATGGTTTCCCTTATTTGCAATTACTAGTATTTGTCTAGAACAAGCAGAAAAGGTAAAAAAAACTATGTACATATGACCATGTAAGATGAAACTAGCGAAGTGAACCCCAAGATAAGGACACAAGTGGTTTTATCTTCCTTGCTATTGTTTTTAATGTATTTATAATGTGCTGATAGTTTCTTATGAATATTTTACCCCATGGAATATCTGCTGTTTTCAATGTTTCTGGTGCCCTGCATCTTGTGTATACATTTTTCTAATTTAGGGAGGGAAAGGGAAATAACATAATGCATAAATAAGGATACAAGTTGACCCATTGTAGCAATGATATGTACAAGACACTATGTAGAAAAGGAACTTAGGGGAGATGAAAGAGTGGAGGAGGTGGGGAGGGAAGGGATGGTAGGATAACAACAAAGGAGGGGGTAACAATGTTCAATAAGAAATGTATTCATTACCTTACTCATGTAATTATAATCCCTCTATAGAGTATCTTTACAATAAAAATATATACAATAAAAGAAAATACAAAACAATAATTTATATAATTTCTTACTCTATTAAAATGATATAAAAATCCCACAATGTGATCTCTCAGGGAAAGGGGTAGGGGCTGATCATTGCTGCCTTTACTACATGGGATTAGTAAAAGGTCACCTGAGACAATAGCCAGCACTTCTCACTTCCTCTTACCTGGTAAGATGGGGACTTGCCTGTCCCCTTATTGGCAGTAAACCTTTTCTTTGTTCTTCCAAAAAAAATGAGATTCCACCTCACCCCTGTTAGAATGGCTACAATCAAGAAATCTGGTGGCTGGGAAGGTGGCTCAGTGGTAGAGTGTTTGCCTTGCATGCATGAGGCCCTGAGTTCAATTCCTCAGCACCACATAAGCAGAAAAAGTTGGAAGTGGTTCTGTGGTTCAAACGGTAGAGCGCTAGCCTTCAGCTGAAGACCTGAGGGACAGCACCCAGTCCAATGGTTCAGGCCACATGACCAACAAAATAAAAAAAAAATCTAATAATAACGATGCTGTTGGGAATGTGTCCAAAAGGGAACTTTACTGCATTGTTGCTGGGAGTGGAAACTTCATATTGGAAAGCAGTATGAAGATCCCTCCACAGATCCACATAGAGCTCCCCTTTGACCCAGCATCCCACTTTTGAGCATTTACCCAAAGAATCAGAAACAAGGCCATAAGAAATCTACCAACACAACTATGTTTTATTGCAGCATTATTCACCGTAATTAATATATACAACCAACCCAGCTGCCCCTCTGTAGATGAATTGTTAAATAAAATGTCACAAAACTACAATTATATCTGTATTTTGACATCACATTGTCATTGTGACATCCTAGAAACATTGTGAATGCCTATTCTGTGATTCCATTCTGTCTCAAATGTGGCATGTTGGTTGATGTCAGAAACCCATTGTGACTCCATTAGCTTTGTGACATCACAATCCCTTTGTCATATCACATTGTTATTGTGATTTCAATAACCCACTCTCACATAACAAATCTGTCCTATCCTCATAATTTTTGTGTCATGCATTCATTGTGGTATCAGGAATTTTGTGTACTCATAATCTGTGTTTGAAATCATGATACTTCAAGTATGAAATGTGATATCAGAAATCAACAGTGACCTCAGACCACGGAGACATCACACTGCCAGAGGTCCTGAACTTTGTATCACATTGTGACATCACAAAACTTTTAGGACGTCACATTTGTCATAATATATGCCTTTGGAGACATCACAGTCCCTTTGCAAACTCATATACTCATTGTGAGTTAAAGACAATTGAGACCCAGAATTTAATTGTGACAATGCCAGAAAATTGTGATATACACCTATTTTAACCTCATCAATATTATGGCACCACCAACTAAATGTGACATCAAAACATTATTATGTATTGATATAGTGACATCACATTGTATTGTAATACTACTGTCCTATCATTTTTCAAAAACGTATAATAGGACCTCATAACATTTTAGTAAATTCATGACCCTTGGGACCTGAAGCACATACAGTGTATACTCATTGTGAACTAGCAGCAATTGAATTTTGATCTGTGAGTGTGATATTACAATCATTGTGACATCACAAACCAAAGGTAACCTCATCACTATTGTGACATAACAAACCAATTGGGACATGACATTGCCATTGTGACATCAAGATCACATTGTGAAATGACAAATCTATTATGACTTGTTAGAATCTTTAAAAAAATAAACACATGATCTTTGTGATATCCCACTTCCTTTGTGTACCCGTATCCTCATTGTGAACTAACAGTTGAGATGTGCACATGAAAATGTAACATCACACACCCCTTGGGACATCAGGTCGATTGTATACCATTGTCTTTATGACACAAACTCATTGTGACATCACCAATCTACAATGACGATCATAGCCATTTGACATCACTTTGTCATGGTGATGTCCTAGACACATTGTGAATTCCTATTCTGTGACTTCAATCTATTTCAAAAGTGGCATGAATTTTGACATCAGAAACCCATTGTCACTTCATATCCAGTGTGACATCACATTGCCATTGTGATATCACTAACCCACTGTGACATCACAAATCTATCCTGTCCTCATATACTTTTGACCTGCTGCCATTGTTATATCTTAAACCTTTGTGATCTCATAATCTGTTTTTTGACCTCATTATATATCAAGTATGACATGATATCAGAAACTGTGACTTCATGACTGTTGTAACATCACACTGCTAGGTGTCCTGAGTATAGTGTCAAATTGTGACATCCCACACCTGTAAGGACTTCATCACTTTTATGATAACACATGCCATTGGAGACTTCAAAGTCTCTTTTTGAACTCATATACTCATTGTGAATTAATGTAAATGAGGTCGGCCATTCCATTGTTATATTACCAACTGATTGTGATTTCACAAACATATTGTTACACCACCAGTATGGCATAACCAATTGTGATATCAAAACATTATTATGGCATGATATTGTGACATCATATTGCCATTGTGATATCGCTGTCCCATTGGGTTTTCACAAATCAGTTGTGACTTCACAATAATTTAGAAAATGTATAGCCTTTGGGATTTCAAGCTTTAGCTGTGTACTCCTATCCTCATTGTGAACTACTAGCATTTGAATTTGGGTGTGATTTGGATATTACAAACTCATTGTGACATCAATATTCCATTGTGACTTCATAACCACTGTGAAATCACAAACCCATTGTGATATCACGTTGCCATTGTTATATCACTAAAGTATTGTGACATCACAAACCTGTTAGGCCTGAAGAACATTTGTGACAAAACATGCCTTTGGAGGTATAACAGTCCCCTTGTGATTTCATATACTCATTAAAAAAATGAAAATTGAGATCCGGCATTCTATAGTGACATCACCAACCCATTGTGACATCTCAAAACCATTGTGTCCTCATCACCAGTATGGCATCACCACCCAATTGTGACATCAGTACATTGTTAAGACATGATATTTTTACATCACATTGCCATTGTGATATCATTGTCCCATTGAGTTTTCACAATCTGATTAAGACTTCATAACATTTTAGAAAATTCATGACCTTTGGGATTTCAAGTTCCTCGTTAACTCGTATCCTCATAGTGAAATAGTAGCAATTGATATTGGACATATTCTGATATTAAAAACTCTTTTTGATGTCACAAACCCAAGTTACCTCATTACCTCTGTGACGTCACATTGCTATTGTGACATCATGATTACATTGTGACAACCCAAACTTATTTTGACCTCTTAACACCTTTGAAAAAACACATGGCATTTGTAACATCACAATTGCTTTGTGTACCCATATCATCATGAACTCAGGACAATTGAGAACAGACATGCCATTGTAACATCACAAACCCTCCATCACATTATCACCAGTATGATATGACACTGTCATTATGACACCATCAGCTCATTGTGATATCACCAAACTACAATTACATCGTAGCATTATGACATCAGATTGACATTGTGATGCCATAGATACATTGGCAGTGCCTATTCTGTGATTTCATTCTAATTCAAATGCGGCATGTGTGTTGATAGCAGAAACCTATTGTGAACTCATAACCCTTGTCACAACACAATCCCCTTATGACATCACATTGCCATGGTGATATCACTAACCCACTTTGAGATCACCAACCTGTCCTGCCTCTGTAATTTTTTGGCATGCAGCCATTGTTATATCGGTGGCTCTTTGTGAGCTCATAATCTTTTTTTATTTCAAAATATTTCAGGTGTGATGTGATATTACAAATCCACTGTGACATCATGACCACTGTGATATGATACTGCCAGACATGACTATTGTGCACATTGTGAAATCTAATATCGCTTAGGAATTCAGAACATTTGTGACACATGCTGTTGTAGATATCATAGTCCTTTTCTGATCTCATATATTCATTGTGAGTTAATGACAATTGTGATTTGGCATGCCATTTTGACATTACCAACCCATTGTGACATCACAAAGCTATTATTACCTCATTACTATTATTGAATCACCAAACAACTGTGACAAAACATTATTATGATATGATAGTGTGACATCACATTGCCTTTGTGATATAGTTGTCCCATTGTGTTTTAAAAAACCTCGTATGAACTCATAACATTTTACAAAACTCAATGGATTTGGAGCTTCAAGCTCCTTTGTGAACTCGTATTCTCATTTTGTACTAGAAGCAATTGAAATTGCAATTTTATTGTGATACTAGAAACTAGTTGTGACATCACAATTCCATTCTGACTTCATCAACACTGTGACAGTCCAAAACTATTATGACATCTGAGCACCTTTAAAAAAAATGGCCTTTGTGACATCACAGTTCCTTTCAATACACATATCCTCATTGTGAACTCATGAAAATTGAGATCAGAGATGCAATTGTAACACCACATACCCTTTGAGAAATCATCACCAGTGGTTCATCCCCTCATTGTGGTTTCAGAAAATATAATGACATCATAGCACTAAGACCTCACATTGTCATTGTGACATCATAGTTATGTCATGATCATTGATGTCACAATTAGTTGGTGATGCCATACTAGTCATGAGGTCACAATAGGTTTGTGATGTCACAATGGTTTGGTGAGTCATAATGGCATTCTAGATCCCAAATTTTTTTGTGATGTCACAGTGGTGATGAGGTCACAACGGGTTTCTGATGTCACAATGAGTTTGTAATATCCCAATATGTCCAAATTTACCAATGGAATAGAATTGAAAACCCAGAAATGAACCTACAGACCTATAGCCATCTAATCTTCGATAAGGAAGCTAAAAAAATAGAATGGAAGAAAGACAGCCTCTTCAGTAAATGGTGCTGGCAAAATTGGTTAACTACATGTAGAAAACTAAAGCTAGATCCTTATATATCACCCTGCACCAGAATCAACTCCAAATGGATCAAAGACCTTGAACTCAAAGCAGACACTCTGAAAACATTACAGGATGGAATAGGAGAAACCCTAGGTCTCCTTGGCTCAGGCCGAAATTTTCTGAAGAGAGACCGGAAACACAACAAATCAAAGAAAGGTTGGACAAATGGGATTGCATAAGGTTGCAGAGCTTCTGCAGGGCAAATGACATAGCTAGCAAGATCAATAGAAAGGCCACAGATTGGGAGAAGATTTTTACTAGCCATACAACGGACAAGGGTCTCATATCTAAAATATACTTGGAACTCAAAAAATTAAACCACCCAACAACAAATCCTCAAAGAAACAACTGCCCAATAAATAAGTGGGCGAAAGACTTAAAGAGAAGCTTCTCTGAAGAAGAAAGAAGGATGGCCAATAGACACATGAAGAAATGTTCAACATCCCTAGCCATAAAAGAAATGCAAATCAAAACAACATTGAGATATCACCTCACTCCAGTTAGAACAGCAAAAATCAAGAACTCTAACAACAACAGATGCTGGAGGGGATGTGGACAGAAAGGAACCTTACTTCATTGTTGGTGGGAATGTAAACTTGTTCAACCACTTTGGAAAGCAGTATGGAGGTTCCTCAAAAGACTTCACATAGATCTCCCCTATGATCCAGCAATCCCACTTTTGGGCATTTACCCAAATGTTTACAAACAAGACCACACTAAAGCTACCAGCACAACTATGGTATTGCAGCATTATTTACCATAGCTAAGATATGTAACCAACCCAGGTGCCCCTCAGTAGATGAATGGATCAAGAAAATGTGGTATATATACACAATGGAATTCTATGCCTCCATCAGAAAGAATGACATTTCCCCATTTGTTAGGAAATGGAAAGGTTTGGAAAAAATTATGTTAAGTGAAGTAAGCCAGGCCCAAAGAAGCATAGGTCCCATGGTTTCCCTTATTTGCAATATCTAGTACAGGTATGAGTCAAGCGGAAAAGGTCAGATAATGTGATGTTAGGAAAATGAACCCTTAAATATGTATTTTAATGTTTTCGTTTTTTTCATGCATGTGTTTCTAACGCATTTATAAGATTATTTCTTTGTTGCTTTGTATGTCCCTCTCCCACAGTGTAACCCCCACTTTCACTATATTTGATGTCAGTATAACATGTGGAGGAGATGGGAACAAACAAGTCGTTTAAGGATTCAGGTGGACCTGTTGCAACAATGAGAAGTACAAAATGTCATGTCAAAACCAGCTTTACAATGTCGGTGTGTGTGGGGGGAGGGGGGTATGATTGGTTGGGGGGGAGGGGGGAGGATGGGAAGGGAGGTGAAGGGTAAACAAAGGAGGAGGCTGCAATGCTTGGTAAGAAATGTATGCATTATCCTGCCCATGTAATTGTAACCCCTCTGTACAGTATGTTCTCAAATAAAATAAAATAAAATTTAAAAAATAGGTCCAAATTTAATTGATAGTAGTTTACAGTAAAAATAGACATTCACAGAAGGAGCTTGAAGTCCCAAACAGCAAGAATTTTCTAAAATGTTATGAGCTCATACTAGATTTTTGGAAACACAATGGGACAGTGATATCATGATGGCATAGTGATGTCACAATATCATTTCAAAATAATGTTTGATGTCACAATTATTTCAGAATGCCATACTAGTGTTAATGTCACAATACTTTGTGTTGTCTCAGTGGGTTGGTGATGTCAAAATGGAATGCTGGAACTCAATTCTCATTTGTTCAAAATGAGTATATGAGTTCACACAGGGACTGTGATGTCTCCAAAGTTATTTGTTGTCACAACATTGATGAAGTACTAAGAGGTTGGTGGTGTCAAAATGTGATATTGCGGTCATGACGTCTGGCAGTATAATGACACAAGGGTCATGTCACAGTGGATTTCTGATATCACATGTCATACCTTAAAAATTATGAGGTCGAAAACAATTTGTGTGCTCACAAAGTGCCTCAGATATCAAAATGGTGACGTTACAAAATTTATGAAGACAAAACATTTTTGTGAAGTCACAGTATGTTAGTAATATCAATATGGCAATGTGATGTGACAAATGGATTGTGATCTCACAATGGCTATGAGGTCACAATGGGTTTCTGTTATCAACCCATATGACATATTTGAAATAGAAATCAATCCCAGAATAGGCATTCACAATTTGTATATGATGCCACAGTGACAATGTCATGTCATAATGCTATGATGTCATTGTCATATTGTGATGTCAAATTGAGCTTATGGTGTCATAATGACAATGATATGTCACACTGGAGAGTTTGTGATGTCACAATGGAATGTCTGGTCTAAACTGTCCTCAGCATCCAACATTCTTTCTTCAGCCTCCTCCATTTTTCTTTGAAGACATTTTACTTCACTTTCTATCACCCTTCTTATTGCTGTTCTTTCTTAATGGTGGCCAACTCCTTATTAAAGTTTTCTTTTAAGTCTTGAATAGATTGCCTTACCTTCTGGCATTGGTTGCCAGACTTTTCTTTCCACTCCTTAATCTGGGTCCTTATCTTTTCATTAGCTTCTTTATTCCTCTGCTGGAGTTCCTTTATCTTTTTATTTCTGGAGGCTATGAAGTCATCTATTAGCTTCTGGTTGGCCTCATCACACTCTCAGAATAACCTATTCAGGGTATCCAATTTTTCATTCAGCAGGTTTACTAGCCTTGCAGTTAATCTATCATGAACATTATCCTCTAGGTTATTCTGGGACTGTTCTGTAGCTTGTTTGTGTGGAGATAGTTTTGAGGTTTTTGATTGGCCATATTCCTTGTGTTTCTGCAGTTGGTTCTACCCATTTGGAGACAAGAATCACATTGGTATGACAGTAGGACAGTCTTTTTATGGGGGAGGGGGAGCGGAGCCAACCCAGTGTCATGTACATATATAGATCTTAAGGTTTCAAAGTTATGTGTAAGTGTTTTCCTATTTAGCTCTCTTTTTCTTTGCTTGGAGAGGGATATTGTGGCTTCAGGGTCAAGATTATGTATAGTTGCAACTTGTGGCATCCTGGGTTTGGGTGATAAGTACTCTGCTCCTTAGAGTTAACAAGATGGTCCCCTTGTACTCAAAATAGTCAAATGGAACCAATTTTGTGGTCAAATATAGAACCAAATGTAAGTTGGTTCATATATTAACCGTTAGGAATCAGTGGGCTGGAGCAGATGGAGAATTGAAGGGTTAGGATTGGAGAGATATGATTTCAAGTTCAGAAAAGAACTTGGGTATAATGATAGTAGAGGGATAAGAACAGCTTGGGGGAGGGGTATATGTATGTAGTACAATGAGAATAAAGACCTTGTTATCAAGTGTCAGAGGTGGAAAAGAATTTGAAGAAACGTTATGTAGGGAGTAGCTTAGAGATCGAGATGAAGGTAAGAAAAAGAAGTGTATTTGGAAAGTTGCTGAGATTAGAGAAAGATTTTTCAAATATTATTAGAGAGTCGCTTAATCTAAGTTAACTCCTGTAATTATTGTTTACACACGTAGAAGGAGGCCTTACTTTGTGTATAGAACTAGGCAGGGTAGCTCTGATGGAGTATTAGTATAATGTGGAGAGAGAGGAGAAAGGGAGAGTTAGAAGAAAATAAAGAATAAAAATCTGACAAATTAGATCAGAAAGTGGAAGAAGAAACCAAATAATAATGAAAAATAGAAGCTTTAAGAGAAATAGCAAATCCTAAATCACAATACACTTAAATCGTACACTTAAATAATACGTAGAAATAAAAACAACCAACAAAAGATCAGACATAAAGCCTAACAAAACAAAAAAAACAAGAATAAAAACTGAAGAATTGTTTTTTGGGGAGTTCTTTAGGGGAGCTTTAGTCTCCCCATAGATCTCAGAGCAGATTCCTGATAGAACATTGTATGTCTTGCTGTAGTCAACTTTCCTTGTGGCTTGGTTGGGAGTAGATGGCCTTTTGATAGGAGAGGGTGCCTGTTATCTAGAGTCACACTCTCAGGTCTGGTGGCAGGGAGTTTTGGGGGTTTCAGGTTTGTAGACTGCTATCATAGGCCTGCAGCTGCGTCCCAGGCTTTTCCAGGTAGCCACACCAGCCTTAGGAACAAAGCTTATGGCCGTGTTTTGTGCTGGTATGATCCCTTCTTTTGGAAGTGGATTTGGGTCAGAGGGCTTTGGGATTCCACATGGAATTGGCACCCCCAGAGATTAGACCCAGTTGGGTTACTCACGAGGTCTGTAGCTGGTGGTGTGCTGTGGCAGGAAAGACTTGGAAAAAATTATATTAAGTGAAGAAAGCCAGGCCCAAAAAAACATAGGGCCCATGATTTCCCTTGTTTGCAATAACTAGTATATGTCTGAGACAAGCAGGAAAGGTCAGATAAATTGATGTTAGGTGAAAGGAACTCCAAGATAAGGATTCAAATATTTTTGCTTTCATGCAATTGTTTCTAACATATTTATAAGGTGATTTGTTTGTTGCTTGGTATGGCCTTCCCTCATGGTATAACACCTGGTTTCACTGTATTTGATGGTTTAATTTGTGAAGGAGAAAGGAGAAAATTGTATTTAATGGTGAAAAAAAAAAGCCATTCCCTCTTAACTCAGGAACAAGACAAGGATGTCCACTCTCTCCACTTCTCTTCAATCTAGTATTAGAATGCCTAGCTACAGCAATAAGACAAGATGCAAACATAAAGGGGATCCAAATAGGAAAGGAAGAAATAAAAGTATCTCTCTTTGTAGATGACATAATCTTGTACATAAAGAATCCCATACACTCCACTCCCAAATTACTCAAGCTGATTCAAAACTTTGGCAAAGTAGCAGGGTATAAAATTAACCCCCAAAAATCAATGGCTTTTCTGTATGCCAACAATAAGAAAAGTGTGGCTGAAATTAGGAAAGCAACTCTATTTGTAATAGCGCCACAAAAAATAAAATACCTAGGAATTAACTTAACCAAAGAAGTGAAAGACCTCGATGATGAAAACTTTAAAAGCTTGAAAAAGGAAATCAAAACAGAACTTTAAAAAATGGGAAAATCTCCCATGCTCCTGGATTGGCAAGATTAACATCGTAAAAATGGCAATACTTCCCAAGGCTATCTACAAATTCAATGCGATACCTATCAAAATTCCACCCTCATTCTTCAAGGAAATAGAAGAGGCAATCCAAAAATTCATATGGAACAATAAAAGACCCCCAATAGCAAAAATGCTCCTCAACGGAAAGAACACTGCTGGAGGAATATCAATACCAAACTTCAAACTCTACTATAAAGCCATAGTAATCAAAACAGCTTGGTATTGGCACAAGAAAAGACCTCAGGACCAATGGAATAGTATTGAAAACCCAGAAATTAACTTACAGACCTATAGCCATCTAATCTTTGATAAGGGAGCTAAAAAAATAGAATGGAAGAAAGACAGCCTCTTCAGTAAATGGTGCTGGCAAAATTGGTTAACTACTTGTACAAAGTTAAGCTAGATCCTTATATATCACCCTGCACCAGAATCAACTCCAAATGGATCAAAGACCTTGAAGTCAAAGCAGACACTCTGAAAACTTTACAGGATGGAATAGGAGAAACCCTAGGTTTCCTTGGCGCAGGCCGAAATTTTGTTAATAGAGACCCGGAAACAAAATAAATCAAAGAAAGGTTGGACAAATGGGATTGCATGAAGTTGCAGAGCTTCTGCATGGCAAAGGACATAGCTAGCAAGATCAATAGAAAGCCTAAGGATTGGGAGAAGATCTTCACTAGCCATACAACGGACAAGGGTCTCATATCTAAAATATACTTGGAACTCAAAAAATTAAATCCCCCTACAACAAATCCTCAAAGAAACAAATGCCCTATAAATAAGTGGGCTAAAGACTTAAAGAGAAACTTCTCTGAAGAAGAAAGAAGGATGGCCAATAGACACATGAAGAAATGCTCAACCGCCCTAGCCATAAAAGAAATGCAAATCAAAACTACATTAAGATACCACCTCAAACCAGTTAGAATGGCAAAAATCAAGAACTCTAATAACAATCGATGTTGGAGTGGATGTGGACAGAAGGGAACCTTACTTCGTTGTTGGTGAGCTAAGATATGGAACCAACCCAGATGCCCCTCAGTAGATGAATGGATCAAGAAAATATGGTATATATACACAATGGAATTCTATACCTCTATCAGAAAGAATGGCATTGCCCCATTTTTTAGGAAATGGAAAGACTTGGAAAAAATTATATTAAGTGAAGTAAGCCAAGACCAAAGAAACAGGTCCCATGGTTTCCCTAATTTGCAATATCTCGTATATGTATGAATCAAGCAGAAAATTTCAGATAAGGTGATGTTAGGAAAATGAACCCTAAGATATGTATTTAAATGTTTTTTTCTTTCATGCATTTTGTTTCTAACGCATTTATGAGATTATTTCTTTGTTGCTTTGTATGTCCCTCCCCCACAGTATAACCCCTGCTTTCACTATGTGGTGTCGATATAATTTGTGCAGTGGAAGGGGAAACACAACTCCCTTAAATAAGGATACAGGTGGACCCGTTGCAACAATGAGAAGTACAAGTTGTCATGTCGAAAATGAACTTTTCAACTTCGGTGGGGGGTGAAGATTGGGTGGGAGAGATGCTGGGAAGGGATGGGAAAGGGACACACAAGACTATCTGCTAGTAGCAGATGGTGTGTACCCAATCCCAGAGATAGACAAGTGCTTGAGGGGCAAGGGCAGAATTTCCTCCATGGCCTATAGTCACATCACCTCCCTGTGTTAGGATCAAGATTAAGGAATGAATATTATGTTGTCCCTTTCCTATTTACATTTCCTTCTGGGCTACTCTGGTGCTGATTGCACTCTCTAATGGAAATAGTTTTGACCATGGAGGCTCGATCAGTGGTGATAAAAGAGTTTTTATTGGAATGCTAGTGTTGTACAGGTGGCTAATTTCAAAGACCTGCAGCCAGCAAATACACAACACAGGAAACAGACCACAGAGGAAACAAAGGACAAAAACAATGTAACAAACCAATTCAGCTCCAATGGATTGCTGAATGAATTTGGATGCCATGTTGACCAGAGAACAGCCAGGAGACAGGAGACAGGACATGAACATGGAGACATATGACATGGTGTAATGGCACCTGAGCTGGTCCACACATGAATCGGGTCAGTACATGGGGAGAGTCAAGGAAACTCCCAGTCCCAGGCACTGAAATGACAGAGTTAAAAACCTACCAGCCAGATGTCTACCCAGAATTTAAAATTCTGCCATTACCAGTCTATTGTCTTACTAGAAACTTTTATACATTCTGTGTATTTTTCTTGTTCGATAATGTTTGTATTTTTTGGACTAAAACTTTTCAGTAGTTTTGTCGGATATGTATGGTGGAGGTTTATTCTTTTAATTGCACCACTCTGGAAGTATTTTCGTGCATTTGTCCTTTATCATTCACTTGTGAAAAATACCTTAGCAAGGTACAGTAATCTTGGTGGATAAAATGCATTTTTTCAGTACTGTAAGGACTTCCTAAGGACTTCTACCATGCCCTGCTGGTATGTATGTATTATATTTAGGAGTCAACTGTTAGAGGAACAGGGGCACACCTAAGTGTTATGAGTTCCATTTCTTTCCTATTCTAGAGAATCTTCCATACAAAATTCACTTTTGACAGCTTGATCATACAATAGCTTGCTATAGATGTGTAGATGTCATTGACAAAAATTTGATTAGCATTTTATGTTTTTGTATCTTAGTATATATTTTTATCCTTGTGTACATAGAATTTTAAATACTGTCATTACTTATTAGAACAAGCATTTTAACTTGTTGGCATCCTCAACCATTTATTGAATCCACAAAACACTAATATTTACTATTATATATACTGTTGTCAACTTTTGACAAAACTTCTTTCACATGTCCTTATCCTTGCTTTCAGTTTAGTCAACCATATTTACATGTTTGATTAGACTTCCTTCAAGGTAATTATTTTCTTCTGTATAGAAGATATCACTAACCTAACTGCAATAAGTTGAGAAATTTTAAATGTACATATATATTTATATACATATAAATATATATACACTATATATTGAAAAAGTTCATATTCTCATTTGAATTTTGATGTTCCCACTATTGTTTCTTTCTTTGAACAATTCATCTTTACTTCCTCATATTAATTTCCTTAAAATGTGCACACATACATACATAGGAATGAATGCACAAACATGACAGAATAGAAACAAATGTACTTTAATACTTTTTAGTCCTGTTTTCTTTTCTAACCACTATCTCAATCTAAAAATATTGTGAAGGTAATAGTTATTACTGCCTTTTATCATAGTGGCCTTGGAACTGGGATTAAATGTAGAGTTTGCTCACAATTCTTTCCTCATCCCTCAGGTTGGATGTCCCGCTGTTAAGAATGAATTACTTAGAGTTGAATGTATCCCTTTGTCTGTGTTACATGAATGAAAATACATTTCCCCCACCTAATATTTAAACTCTTGTTCTGGTTGATATTTCAGGAAGTGTTGTTCACTATTTTGGGTGTGTGAGCAGAGCTTGCTATAGAATCATATCTAAATGACACTTTGCTCCTGAAAGATGTTCTTAAATTGAAAATTTGTTAGCCTGACCTCCCATACAACCACATACCCTAAACTGATTGACTCAAACCCAAGTTTTAATTTTATTTTTTTTAATTCCCTGGCTTGAACACAGGACTTGAGTGTTGTCCTTGAGCCTCTTTGTACTCAAAGCTAGCATTCTACTACTTGAAACAAGGCATCTCTTCTGGCTTTGAGTGGTAAATTGGAGGTTAATATCCCACGGGGACTTTCCTACTTGTGCTGACTTTGAACCATGATAGATAGATCTCAGACTTCTGAGTAGTTAGGATTACAAGCGTGAAACACTGGTGCCCAGCAAAACAAAAGTTTTTTCACACACATGGAAATTGTTACTCTGAGATAAAGACAACTGAATACTTGATGTCTCATGAAAGTCTATTCCATATTTAAGGGACAGGTTTGTACTGTGGTGCATGTGGAAGTGGGGATAAAGCAAGCTCTCTCATGGCTTAAGTAAGTTTCTGAATCTCATTGATAACAAATTCCCTTCATGTCCTTACTTATTCCTATTTACAAACATAAGTACAATATTTGCATTCCATCCTGATTAGGGTAATATTTTAACATATTCATTGGCAGAGAAATAAGCATTCAGTCCATCAAAATCTTAAGTTTTTAAAAACTCCTCAAAATTCTATGCTTATTATGTAGGCTTATTTTCAAGAACTACAATTTGTTTTGGGCTTGGATTTTACTATTGAGATTTTTTTAAAAACATGATCTTTTACATAACTTGATTCTGGGATTTGATATATATGAGGTTCAATATGGAAGTTGGACCACATTTACAGATCCCTTCATTTGCCTCTTTAGGAAGTTCGAGATCCCAAACTACTCTTGTATGAAAGACTAAGTCTATAGCGTTTACAGATTCATCAGGATTAAAATCTTCCCAGACTTGGACACTACTGGACTTCTACAAGATTCAATAGGTGAAAGTAGGACAAGTGAGGAGATACTTTAAAATGTCTAACTTGGTGCCCTTTCAGGTATTAGAAAAGAATGAAAGGAGGCTGAGAAAATGCCATCGCCACTAAGATGCAGCCTGCAACAACAGCAGTTAAGCTGGGAAAGTTTGACTTAGAATGTTTATCAGACCTGAGCCTTTGCTCCTCTCCCCCAGTTTGCCTGACAGCTAACCATACACGTCTGCATGATGCCTCAGGTTGACCACCTCCACAGCCCTTGCAGGCTGGACGCTGGCCTACAGCCAGGATTACAAGGAAAGCTAGCTGAACAGATATTTCAAGGAATTATTCTTTTTTCTGGAGTAGTTGGATTTATCTATGTGTACATGGCTGAACAGTTTAGATGGAATATATAACTATAAACTATATAGTTGGCCGGATTGGCTTTTCTGTGTTTGCTGACATTTCTTCCATGGCCCATCTACAAATGACATCCCCTCACAACTAAGGAACAGAAGACAAGAAAAATGGGATAGAAAAATTAAGAGGCATGCTAAAATAATTGATTGGGGTTTTCATGAGAACACATACTTTTGTTTTCTCTGAGGTGATCTAAATTGATATCATAACCAAATTATGAGATTAAAACTTCCTATGCTCATAAACAAAGTTGCATGTAGATATAGTTTTCTTTATATTTCAAAGACAGTTAGAAATAACTCAGTTGTGTTTGACTAATACATATTTTAAACCAACTCTTCATTATCTTGTTATGAAATGGAAAACTAAACACAAGTATACAATGTTTCTTCCAGGTATAAATAATAAATGCCTCATAAATGACAGCAAAAAAAAAAGAAAAAAGATGAAAGGGAAAGGTATTTAGGAACTTATCAAATTTTGTGATATCCAAGAGTGCATTCAGCCAAGCTCTGGTGGCTCACTCTTGTAATCCTAGCTACTCAGGAGGCTGAGACCTGAGGATCACAGTTAAATGCCAGCCCGGGGAAGACAGACCATGAGACTCTTAGCTCCAATAAATCACAAGAAAAACAAAAGTGGCACTGTGGCTCAAGCAGGAGAGTGCTAGCATGGAGCTAAAAAGCACAGGGACAGCCCAGTGTTCAAGCCCCACAACTGACAAAAAAAGTATGCATTCAAAGATAATGGGATATCTATAATCTAATTAGCTTGGAAAAGGGAAAGGAAAAGTTACTGCAGATTTCAGGTTTATTTAGAGTTTTAAGCCTTATCAATAATTTCCTTTAAGAACTGGGAAGTTGAAAACGACTTTAGAATAAGAAAATATGTTAAGCTGGGTGGTTCACATGTGTTAATCCTAGCTACTCAGCAAAATTATCTATAATTAACAATGAAAATGCAGGAAATAATTTGTATTTCAAGGAGTAAATGCTAGCCTTGAAGCAAAAACAAAAAAAAATGAATGAGGCTCTCAGGTTGTGAAACTGAACTAGCACACGCACACGCACACACACATTCACACATTCACACACACACACACACACACACACACACACACACACACACAAACATGCATGCTCATGTGCAAGGTATGTTGAAGTAAATCAGTCTCAGAAAGAGAAATGGGGTCTGTGTCCCCAAAAGAAAAAAGTAAAACACACATATCCATTGTCATGTATATCTGATCAAGCTGCCTAAAGTAGAGTACACATAGAAGTAAAATTTTATGGTGTAACCTCTTTGACCAACTAACAGTATCAAATGTGAACAGTACAAAGATGAATCATATATTGTCTCAGTGGGGTAGGTGTTAAAGAAGAATTGAAAAGTGGCAAAGGAATAGGGAGTCGATGGTTGAGAAAATACTATGTTAAGATTCAATGTACATATGTGAAAATGGAACTAGGAAAGAAAAGGGATGGATGGTGTTTTTATAGATTGGAGCAGTTGAAGGAAACTGTAACAAAGTCCAAGAGATATTGTCCAAACCTACAACTGTTTAAGAAATTTATCCATGGGGCCTATAATCCTAATTACTCAGTTGGTTAAGAACTGAGGATTGTGGTTTGAAGGCAGTCATGGCAGAAAAGTTCATGAGACTCTTATCTCCAACAAACTACTGAGAATAGGCTAGAAATGGTGCTGTGGCTTAAGTTTTACAGGACTAACCTTTATCACAGAGAGATTCTGAAACAGCACTCAGATCTTGAATTAAAATGACAGGACAGGCACAAAAAAAGAAAAAAAATAAACAAACAAAAAACAAAAAAATCTTAATTTTTATATTTTTGAAAATTACAAGAAAAATCAATGTTCCACCTACTTCAAGTAGTTATATAATATACATTATTACAGCGATTATGGTGGATAGAAATTTTCTCATTTATGTAGCATCCAATGTTCATTCCCTTTAGCTTATTTTGGAGCTTTTGATTACACCCTGAACAACAATAAGTTTCCTGTTCTCTATCGGATTGCTTGAGAGGACACACCAATAGCCACTGCTCTGGTATCGTTATTGCTTCACTTCAGCTGATTGGGACTGTTAATAATACAAGATGAGAATGGTTTGAGGATTCTTCATGAATTGAAAGAAGAGATGACTAAGAAATGAATTTGTGTAGCCTTTGCAATAGAAAGAACTCCTAAACAATGCCATTTCATAAATATTCAAAATTATGGAACGTTATATCCAGATTAATACATCTTCAGCAAATATCCTCATTATATATGGGAATAATGAATCCCTGTTGGACTAAACAGTGTGTTTTGAGCAATTTTTAATAAAAGGCAAAGTTTGCATTGTGAACTCACATTGGGATTTAATGATGAGAAGGAAGTATTTCATGCTAGATTGATTTCATGTACCTCATTTTTTGCACCATCACCCAGATATTTCTGGATTCAGAGATTTTCTTAAGACAGTTATTCCTTCCAAATACCCAGAAATTGTTTTTCCTTCCTGAGCTATGGTTTCTCTTTTTTGATTGTTCAGATTCTAAGTCTGACTAATGTTTGAGAAATGTCCTCCTGATAACTCCTTTGACTGGTTACCTAGGCATATTTTTGACATGACTATGTGTGGACACAGTTACAATATATACAATGCTGTTCATGCTGTGGCGTAGGCTCTCCATGAGATGATTATTTATCAAACAATACAAACAATGGGAAACAGAAAAGGGAGAGTTCCTTTCCCTGCAAATATAAGGCCTTCTTTTTTGGATGGTACACACTTACAGAAAAGTCACTTCCTAGAGAGGTTTCTTAGTGTGTAAAATTAAAAACTTAAGGTATTTTTCCAAAACCTAACAAATTATAATTATTTAAATTTCTGTGAGGTACTCTAGATATGGGTTCACGTGCTTAAGTAAAAACAGAACAGTTACAAGGACAAAATGTATTCGACCTTTCCATAATTCCTTTTAGTTACAAATAAGCTCAACATGCCCATAGGTTATGTTTTGAAAAGTAAAAATTCACCCTTTTCCTATGAGTTTCATAAGTATAAACCAAGCACAACCTGCTAAAACTAATTATCTATACTTTTCAAAAGTGATCTAGATTTGTTCTATGTATTAAAATTTTTACAAATCTCACACTGTATACATTAGTTATTGTAGAAAAATACAGCTGTGAATAGTCTCATTCATGATTCTTTACATGGAATTGGCTTTTCTTGAAGAGAACCTTTTTTACTTCTTTGCTGAGTGACCAGGAATTCAAAGGTTTATTTTGATTATTCTCCCTAGAATTTCTTCTTTTTTTATTAATATGTCTTTTTGATTGTTAAAATATCATAAAGAGGGGTTACAACTACATGAGCAAGGAAATGAATACATTTCTTATCAAGTATTGTTGACTCCTGCTTAGTTTCCCCTTACCATCCCTGTCCCCCATTTCCCCCCACCTCCCCGCTAAAGTTGTAAAGATTTTTTTCCACAGAACATCTTGTACATCTCATTGTTGCAATGGGTCCACCTCTATCCCTATCTAAACAATTTGTTTTTTCACTTCCCATCCACAAATTATACCTACATCAAATCCAGTAAAAACAGGGGTTTGTGTACCGTGAGGGAGGGACATAAAAAGCAACAAAGAAATCATATTATAAACACATTAGAAATAATAGCAAGAAAGAAAAACTGACTGAGATGCCCCTCAGTAGATGAATGGATCAAGAAAATATTATACACACACACACACACACAAATACACACACACACACACACACACACACACACACACACACACAATGGATTTCTATGCCTCCATCAGAAAGATGACATTGCCTTATTTGTTAGGAAATGGAAAGACTTGGAAAAAAATATTTTAAGTGAATTAAGCCAGGCCCAAAGAAACATAAGTCCATGGTTTCCCTTATTTACAATAACTAATATATGTCTGAGAATAGTTGAAACAGTCAGACATGTTGATGTTAGGTAAAATGAACCCCAAGATAAGGACTCCTAGAATTTCTTACATAACAATTCATCACCGATCTGTGCTATTTTCAAATTATGAATCTGAAATTAAACACAATCAGATTTTCTGTTTTAACTCTGGGATGTACTTCAACATAAGATGGTGTAATTCTTTTAGCGGTACCCTTTCTGATGAACATACAATTTGACAATCCTGCTGGATATCAAGTGATTTTGCATGAGAGAAGTAAGTTAGAGGCAGAGTGTGACATTGTGAACCTTTGGAATTTTCCAGGTCTTCAACTTCAGGTAAAAGTAGGAAAGTTTTCTCTGTATACACTCCGTGGCATTAACTGTCTTTATCTGAAGATATGATATAGTGGGCCATTGGAACTAGAAAATGTGTTGGATCTAACTCTAATGATGCAAAATTCACCCTTAGAAGTTATACTTGTTTGTTTCTAGTAAATTACTCCTGTAATACAAGCAATTTAGATCACTGAGATAGTGATATGACTTAAAATCATTCCTAGCAGGGAAGCCTGTGAGATTCTATTTGCCAATTAATCACCAGAATCATGGAAATGGAGCTGTGGATCAAGTAAAACTCAATTACAAAGCCCAGTTCAAGCCTTAGTTTTGGCACACACACACACACACACACACACACACACACACACACACACACACATACACACACACAAACATACACACACACAACCTTTATGCCCTATGTACTTAGAAACAACCTAGTATTGCACATTTAAGTATTTTTAACTTAAGAAAATGTATTAATTGACTACTAGATAGAAGATGAAGTAAATAAATTAACAGGGGTAGACACTGGTGGCTCGTGTTAGTTTAAAGCCCAAATGGACAGAAAGTTCTGTGAAACTCTTATCTCTATTAACTACCCCAAAGCTCAAGTAGGATTGGAGCTCAAGTTGTAGAGTGCTAACCTTGAGCAAAAAAAGCTCAAGGAGTGTGTCCAGACAGTGATTTTAAGCCCGAGGATCACTAACCAACACCCTCCAATACAAAGTTAGTTTGTTTCTGAATGTTTGTTTAGAATGTTATCATAAAATATAAACTGCTTTTTCCCTAGCAGGTTTCTATGCTGTAACAAAGCATCAGAGGATCACTTTATGTGTATTAACTATTTATTTTGCTGGCTTCTGTATATGTTCCATTCACTGCTATTTGGACATATTTGGTGAGAAGAATCAGTGAAGAACACTGTATGAGAATATTCTCACAGCATGGCCACTGCATAAATACGAAGAAAATGAGATTAGACTGGGGCTTCATGTAATTGTCTAAAAACAGAGACATGTGATTTACCCTACACTCTACTTTTAAAGCTTCAAATAGAATTCTTCCTTGGTCCTCATCATGTCTCTGATGAGTAGGATACTGTGAATAATGACATGAATTCAGGAAAAGTGCATAGGGCTGGAGACTAGGATTTGTTTTCTCAGCACTAATCTCTACCATTTAAAAGTCTCTCACTTGTCAATAGTTCTTTGGTCTCGTTAGAGATCAAGGTTGTTATATGATGTGGAATCTATAACAGCATTGATGTAACTGTCTAGATTTATGCTTATAGAAATACTATGCTTATGGGAATGTGACTCAGTGATAGAGTGCTTGCCTGGCATGCATGAGGTCCTGGGTTCACTCCTCAGTGCCACATAAAAAAAAAAATTAAAAACATTTTAAAAAATAAATACTATGCTTAATAATGCAAACCAACAAAAAGGGGAGGGACATGCAAAGCAACAAAAAACATCTTATAAATATGTTAGAAACAATAGCAAGAAAGAAAAACAATTTGAGTCCTTAGCTTGGGTTCATTTCACCTAACATCAACTCTTTTTCCTCTACTTTCTCTAAATTGCTTTAGAATTTCAAGAATTGATTTATATCATTAAAATACACTTTAAATGTGTATCATGATGCATTGGATGTGTGGAGTTCTGTTTCACGAAAATATAGATTTACAATTGTTTGCTTATCCATGGTTGTATTTTTTTAAACATATTCTTGTTTAATACCTTTAAAATATTATACATACAAAATTATAGATGTATACTTTGTATGATACCAATAGATTCTACATCTCTTGATATTAAGTAAATATTCAATGTCCAATATTTTAATTGTATAAGAAATGCATTGTTCATTATTTAATGGACTAAATTTTCGGATTCTGTTCAAGATTTGACTATTTAAAACACATGGTCACCTAATGGCAGGTCTTCCTACCATCATCTATTGCTCATTGTGCATTTCCTCTGACAGTATCATTTATAATAAGTGAGTGATTGTGGGCTAACAATGGACTTCTATTGCTTTACTATTTTGTCGGTTGTGGGACTGGAACTCTGGGCCTGGGTACTCTCCATGAACTTTTCAGATCATGGCTAGCATTCTACTACTTGAGCCACAGTGCCACTTTGGTTTTTTGGTGGTTTATTGGAGATTAGATTTTCCGGAATTTTCCTGTGTGTGCTGGCTTTGAACCGCAATCCTCAGATCTTAGCCTCCTGAGTAGCCAGTTTTGCCAGCAGCACCTGGCTGTTTTGAATTGGAATTGGCAATTGAATTGAAAATATAACTATGTATTGAATTGGAAATATAACTATATTGGCAAAAATCTTTATATTTCTTTTCCTTTGAAATGGAATATTACCTAGCAAATATTTCTATATCATTAGTAATTGTATAAAAAGATGGTTAAAATACTTCAGTTTCTATTGAAGTTCAGGTTTGTCTTCTCTGGATTTTAATAATTGCATCAATAGATTGGATTAATGTTGCTATGTAAAACATTAATTACTCATTCAGTAGCAAACAATTAATTCTCATCCAAAAATGAATTCCCCACATGAATTCCACTATGCAAAATTCAGAGTACATTTTGTCAATCAGGAAAAGAGCAGATTATCAAATCTGAGTTAGAAAAAAGAGACTAGCGATGATGATTAAGACATTCTGTCAATATTGTGCAAATATTATAGTCAATTGTAGAGAAGACATTGGTGTTGACATTGGTGATAGCAAGGCAATGAAAGAAGATATTCAAATGCTTGCTACCCACTTAAATGAGGGGTAATGAGATGAACAGAGCATTCAAATTGGTAGCAAGTATCCCAGGGAAGTACATATTAAATATACACATAATAATTTATGCATGTATAGTTAGTATTCACTAGTGGGGCAGAGGTTTGGGTGGCATGAGTTCCTAAGAGCTCCACAGAATGATGTCTTCAGGCATTTGCTCTATTTAACTTCAGGTTAGGCACAAAAAGAGTATATACTGTTACTATCATAGTACAATGGTGTCACCTAGTTTGACTATTCAGTTTCTCCAGGAAAGATACAGAAATCCATCCTTTCATGGACACACACACACACACACACACACACACACACACACACACACACACACACAAATAGGAACACAAATGTGCACACTCACATACACACAAATGTAAAGGAACTAAAAACTAGTCATTTTTTTAGAGGCAGAGAATTAAGATCAAATGATATATATATACAATTCAGGCTGATAATAGAACTATAATTTTTCATGTGCACTAGTGGCTCACATGTAATCCTAGCTGTTCAGGAAGCTGAGATCTAAGAATCATGGTTCAAAGCCAGCCCTGGCAGGATATCCATGAGACACTTACCTACAATAGACCAATAGAGAATCAGAAGTGGAGCTGTTTCTGAAGGTGGTAGAGTGCTAGCCTTGACCAAAAAAGAGCACAGGACAGTGTATCTGTCCTGAGTTAAAGACTCACCACAGAGAAGCAGTGTGTTTCTTCAGCTTAAATCTCTTTAAATAATCATAGATAAATCTAATGTGTCTTGAACTGCTGAATGCAGAGAGAAAACAAATTTGAAAATACCAAGAAGGTTTGGTAGTATATTTATTAGACACTAAAAACAACAAAATATATACCAAAGGATAGTGGTGCTGGAGGTTTGCCCTGGCTTTGAGCTGCACAACTTCTGATATTATTGCTTATAGATCCTTAATCTACTTGCTTGTTATTAGTTGATGTCAAAGAAAAACTCTGTTAGGACCACTGAATAACTACAACTCTGTTAGCCAAGGTGTGTTGTCACATTGGTTGCTTCTCATCCATTATTTTAGATTCAAAGTATTTCAATTCAATGAAAAGTATTTCCTATCAGATCAGTATCACATACTTCAGAACCAGGAATTTTAAGCCAGGCACACAGTTGTTAAGAGAACTTGTACCTCTGTACAAAATCTGCTGTTCAAATGAAGACTACAACACATAAATATGTTTCATAGAGGATGGTTGGTGAAAGTGAATGGTACCATTATGGATTAGCCACTTATTCTTCAAGCAAAGAGATCAATGATGTCTACATTTAAGTTGTGTTACCCAATTTTGAAGAAAAACACAACAGAAGTTTTATTGACAAAATAAAAATACCAAGAAGCAATGAAAAGTTGAATTAATGCCACAGCAGATAATTCATGAGGACTGAAAGTAAAAAGTGACACAGGATAAGACATCTTTCCTGGCATAAATCATTAATGCCTTAAAATGGAAGAACACCTCTGGGCACCAGTATATCATGCCTACTACTTATTAGGTCGAGATCTGAGGATCATAGCTCAAAGTTAGCTTGGGCAAGAAATCCCATGAGATTCTGCCCTCCAGTTAACCCACACACACAAAAAAAGAGCCAGAAGTGCTGTTGTGGCTCAGGTGTTAAAACACTAGACTTGGGGCTGGGAAGGTGGCTCAGTGGTAGAGTGCTTGCCTTGCATGCCTGAGGCCCTGGGTTCGATTCCTCAGCACCACATTAAGCAAAAAGAAAAAAGCCGGAAGTGGCGCTGTGGCTCAAGTGGTAGAGCGCTAGCCTTGAGCTGAAGAGCTGAGGGACAGCGCCCAGGCCCAGAGTTCAGGCCCCACGACCGGACCAAAAAAAAAAAAAAACAAAAAACAAAAAACAAAAAAAAAAAAAAAAAACAAAAAAAAACACTAGACTTGAGCACAAAAGCTTAAGGACAGTGCCCAGGTCCTAAATTCAAGGCCTGTAACCTTCACAAATACACACACACACACACACACACACACACACACACACACACACACACACACAAACTAGTAAAAGTGAAACCCACTCCCACAATCAGCAGGAAGGGGCTAATCTTTCCCTTAGTCTTCCCTTTTGATTCATGTAATAAGCCTTGTTTCCCATTAGGTTGCTAGTTATTTTTTCTGGTCTTCTTTTGATTAATAAAAGTGACACATATGGATGATTTTCTGCTTGAAAAGATACAAAACTCTTTGAAACAAGTAGCCAAGAAAAAGATCTTTACCCATCATACTTACAATCTAGAAGTAAATACGGTATGCTTACTTCTATTTGAGGACCATGGCACACTCTACTGGTGTTTCTTAATCAAGCTGTTTGGTGTAACACCTGAAAAATCTAGTTTCACCTCTTCTGCCTCAGTCCTTCTCCTTTAGTTGAAGGAAAAAGATAGAGTGGATTTTCTCTTCTTTCTCCAATGTGATAACCTGCCCCTCTAAAAGTATAACTGTAACACTGTCTTCTCAGATGCATGAGGTGAAAAGGCTTTGTAAAATGCAAAGAACTTTGGGAAGAAATTTGTTATACTGCACTGATAGATACCATCTTGAAAATACATCGCACTTCCTTATCTCCCACATTTTAGTTATGGTCAATTTTCAGAAAGACTTTTCTAAGAACATTGCTTTTAGAGGTACTAATACCTTGGAATGTAAGAAAGAGTTGCATCACATTTGTACTAGAAAAAACAGTTTATTGACCAAGATCACTTCATTTGCTTGACTTTCTAATATATACTCTTTCAATTGTATATTCTTAAAGGTTGCAACACAGAGACTTAAACAACCCTATTTTTAAATAAAAAGCTGTACCATGTACTCACACTGATATACAGAGAAAATTCCTTGAATTCTGACACTGTGGAAAAGACAGTAAAGAGACCAGATTGAAACTGTAGAGTTTTGCCTATGTTCTGCTATAAAACAAACAGATTTCCCAAATGCCTAACCAACTCAGAAATTTCTAAAACAAAAGATTACTACACTTGAAAATAGTGAATCTGATATCTAAACTTTTGCCATTTTGTTATCCAAAACTCTATTCTAAAATGAAAATGATGGAATAAAATATGAAAATGCAATGTAAAGATAATTTCAGACACAACACTGATTAGACAAACCTTTTTCTCAACTGTCGGAAGTGTAATGAAAGGGATTATATGAACCATAGCACGCAAATAATCCTTAAAACCAAGGGGAAAGAATGTAAGTATTTACATATCAACAAATAATTAGAGATCATCAAAAAGACCACAGAGAAATTATGTCTGTATAAAAATCACTTAAAGAAGTCATGACTATAGTTGCTGAATGGGGCAGTAGAGAAAGAGGCAATAAAATCACTCATGCAGATTGAAAAACAACTATAAAAAGTTCTTTCACATAAAAAGAGTGGAATTAAACAGTTTAGAGAAAAACATAAAATGATTAGACTATATTTCCAGATGTCACATTATAAGAATGGTTAAAGGGAATTATCTAGAGAATAGGACAAAACATGTTAAGAACTCTGATTACACAAATATGCAGTGTTAAGAATAATTACACAAATTTGGAACAAAAATTCAACTTTCTATGTTCAAATTTGGTCTCCCAGAAAATATTTTTGATATTATGGATATATCACCAATGTAGTTAAGAGTTTATAGATAATGGTACTATAAAGTGAGTGATTTCAATTGTTTATATTATGGATACCTTGAGTTGGGAACATGCTAAGATATGTGCACTGCTAATGAACAGTAAAATGTAATCGGAAGACTATTTAGATGAGTTTAAATATATTTCAGTAAGTGGGAAATCACAAAAATGCACAAAAATATACTTTATTTCCTAAGGGGGCAGAGAAAACCTATAAAGCACCAAATTAAATGAGTAGACAAAAAGCTTAAGAAGTTTATTTGCAAGGACCACACAAATAGAAAACTTACAGATATGCATACATTTATCAGTAGATAAATGATCAGTTTTAGTAGCAATTATCAAATGCAATAATTAAAACACAGCTACAGTGAATTGGATGGCCAGGACCAACTTTTGTGGCTATACAAGAAAGTACATTTGAATAAAAAGGTACAAGATTTGGAATAGAAAATAATTTCTACAACTCCTAGAATCTTAGCTATTCATGAATAGCTCAGGGTCACAATTAAAATACAAAGGGGACAAATATGTCCATGAGACTTTCTAGGCTTCTTTAGCTAGGGTTGTGACTAAATAGAACAATGGCTTTGACAAAAAGCAGCTCATTTATGGAGCCCAGGCCTTGAGTTCAAGTCCAGGAACAGCACAAAATGAAAAAGAAAGGTATGGAGGAAGGGAGGGAGGAAGAAAATAGAAGGAAGAAAGGAATGAAGGAAGGAAGAAAGGAAGCAGGGAGGGAAGAAAAGATAGATCATTTCCAGATATCTATGTGGATGTTCAAAATTTGGGCTGGCTGCTATTCTTGGATGCTTTGCAGGCTCAGGGAATGGGCCATCTGTGGGAATGACTTGCAGAATTAAGGTAAAAAGGTGCGGAATCCATTGAGTTGTTTGCCAACCATTTGAATGAGGAACAGGGCTGTGGGAATCAGGCCTATGATCCTATCACCTTCGAGTTTCTTCAGAAGGTGCCCGGGTGCTGGGTGTGGGTCAGTAATCCCAGCAGAAGCTGCTGTCTGATTGAAAGGTATGTGTTGGACAGTGGGGTCAGGTTAAATTCATGCCAAGGGACCAGAAATTAGTACCAGAATCTTGAAGCTTGCAGTCAGTGCCTGGCTCTGATGAGATTCAGAGAGTCCTGCACACAAGGTCCATGTCTGGTACACCAGGATGAGCATCAGGACCCCATCCATGCTCTAGCATCTAACCTTGCAAAGCCTACTGAGCAACCACTCCTTTGTCATTTCAGCCCTGGAGAATCTACCATTGCTATTATTCCCTACTCTTTATGGAGGGCTGTGTCCAGGGCCACTCAGAGGTGCTGAAGGCCACGGTGTAGGCCTGGCCCTTCCTCTTCTTTCCCTTGAGGGATCTGGCAGAATCACCAAACCTGGAGGCCTTCAAAGGGCTTGATCTCCTAGTGTCCTCAATGGGTTCGATCTCCTAATTGTCAAGAAGGAGCACCCCATTGGGTGGAAACAGCAAGTGCTGTTTGTGGCAATTTGTGGCAATTGCAACTTGAGATAAGGATTTAGAATTATCATTCCATGGCACGAATATCTTCTCTGGAAGTCCTGACTGAAAGGTCAACAGAGAGTCACCTTTCAGCTGGGACTGAAGAACAGCCTTTGATCCTCTCCATTAACCTGACTATCGAAGATGGCACCCAGGATGAATTCCAAACCTATCTCCGCTAGTGGGCCAGGAAGTGGAAAGAAGGAGTCCAACTGTGCTCAACCAAGCTTCAGATTCTGTCTGGCTCCTCTACAAAATCCGGAAGGCTCTGCATGAGGTGAGCCTTGACTCCATCACTGAACTTGTGTTGAACAATTTCTGGTGTCCAGAAACCATGAGAAAATTTTCTCCTTCCCGGGGTCAGACAAAGAACCTTTGCCTATTCTTCTCCAAGATAAGTGGCAACTTCTACACTTCCAGCTTCAGTAATCTCTCATATTTCTGCAAATACATGGCGCATCTGGGGCAGCCTCAGCATCTCCAGGAGTTTCCTGTGCAGGATATCTTTGTCCTGTATGGATGGCTACCCTCCATCCTCAGGAACCCGACGACTTTGAACACCTTTACTTTGAGTTCATGTTCACTGAAGGAAGCCAATGTGAAGTCCTTGTGCCAGTGTCCCTGTGCCAGGCAGCTCAAGCACCTGTATATGAGGAGTTTGTGCATGGGCTATTTCAATCCTGAGTCCCTGTGAGCCCTGCTGGAGCAAGTGACCGGCACCATGGAGATCCTGGCCTTGGAGCACTGTGACATCACTGAACCCCAGCTCTTGACAATCCTGCCCTCCCTAAGCCAATGCTCCCAGCTGCATTTCCTCAGCTTCTATGGAAATTGCATCTCCACAGCCACCCTGAACAACCTACTGTACCACACAGCCAGGAGAGGCCATTTAAGCGAGGGCCCCACCTTACCCCACTGGAGAGCTACTGCCCTCCACAGTGGGGCCTAGGGAACCTTGACCCCTACAGATTTGCCCAGGTTCAGGCTCAGTTGGCACAGGTCTTGAGAGAGAGGGGGCCAAACCAGAAGGTCCAGATCTGTACCAATTTCTGTCATCACTGGCCAAAATGCCAATTATATAGCCTGGAGCCCCATGGCTACTAGCAGCTCACCCCCGAGGGTCTTCCTAGCCTTCTGCTCTGCTTATGTAGTCACATGCATCTTCTAGAATCTCTTGTCGGCATCACAGAGGAAACCGAAGACACAAGTTCATTTTCCATGGAGCACACCCTGCATTCTTCTGTGCGGGTGGAAGAGACTGGGTGTCTTTTCCTGAACTTCCTAGCTATCAAACCCCTGGACTTCTCATCCCAGTAGGCATCTATGTGTCCTGTGTACACAATATTAGGAAGCTGGAGTGGTCTCTGCCTGGTAAGAACTGGAACATGATCCTGTTCCTAAATGTTTGTAAGCAAACCTACAAGTGCTGCGGCAATCCCTCAAGATCTTTCATTTACTGTATCACTCCCTTAATAAAACAAAAATAAAGGAAAAGCATGAATAGAATTGTGTCATTTCTAAGCACCAATGAATGAAACTATTTTTGGTATTGAGAATCCTAGCTACTCTACTAGTCTGAGATCTGAGCATCATAGTTCAAAGCTAGCCTGGGCAAGAAAGTGTCTGAGATTCTCATTTCTAGTGAATCACCAAAAAATGCTGAAGTGGAGCTGTGGTTTAAGTAGTGGCATGCTGGTATTGTGCATTAATGCTCAAGGACAACTCCCAGGAAGTCAAGTTCAAGACCCAGAATTGGTATAACCCAACTACCATCAAATATACCCATGATCAAGATATGGATCCAATTTTAGAGAAAATGGAGTGGGTGGGGAAATTCAATATCAAATACCAAACGACATCCATGAAAACAAGAGAACTTTTTTCCAAAGTGTTTTGTGATGAGCGTCCTAGTTACTCAGCTAGTCTAGGGTCTGAGGATCACAATTGAAATCCAGGCAGGGAAGGAAGGTCTGTGAGACTCTCTTCTCTATTCAATCACCAGATACACTCTTAGTTGTCCTATAGCTTAAATGTTAGAGTGCTTGCTTTGTACATAAAAGCTCATGGACACAATAATGGAATATAAGGTGTATGAACCCTATAAACATGTTTGTGAGAATAAGTATCAGTATCCCACAGTGATGTAAAACGTTTGAAATTTATGTATTCACTTAATCTATATAAAGAAAAAAAAAACTAAAGGGTACCACTACAGACCCTGAATTTAAGCCCCAATGTTGACACAAAAACAAAAGCAAAATAATGCCATGATCACACTCAAATATAAATATATCCAATCTTAGAGAAATTTATAAGTAATTTTCAAAGTCAAATGTTATAAGACATTACATGTAACAAAAGTATTTCTGCTTCTACAGCATATTTTTGGATGATAATTTTCAGTATGTAAATGTGGTTTGTGGTTGATCAGACATGTCTTAAAACTTCAGGCTCACTTCAATTTGTTTTTCTATAAGGAGTATTAACTCTGTGTCCACCCAGGCATGCCAAAAATAAAGAATGAAAATATATGACCTTCGGTATCCTTCCATGAAGAACTATAAAGTAAAGTATGTGACATCACCTTCCTATGATGGTAACAGAGTTTCACTGGTTTTTTTTTTTTTTGCTTCAAATCAAAATAAACTAATCAAAGCGTGGGGACATCTTTATGGAGCTTTGACCCATCATTGAATACCCATTATATGTACATAAAGTATTATATGTGTATATTTAATATGTATTACTCTGGGATATTTACTATCAGTTATGTGTGACCTGCTTAGCTCATGACTCCTTATTGAAGTGGGTATTTATCCATTGAATGTCATTTTGGGGGGGGGGGCGGTCGTGAGGCCTGAACTCTGGGCCTGGGTGCTGTCCCTCAGCTCTTCAGCTCAAGGATAGTGCACTACCACTTGAGCCAAAGCGCCTCTTCCGGCTTTTTCTCTTATGTGGTGCTGAGGAATTGAACCCAGGGCCTCATGCATTCAAGGCAAGTGCTCTACCACTGAGCCACCTTCCCAGCCCCTGAATGTCATATTTTTATTATTACTAATGTCAATACCAGAACTTCATCTCTACAATTGGCCATACTATTTGCATAACCTTGTCAGTTTGTGTAAAGAATCATCTCTTCTCTTTTTTTTCCCAGATTTATAACTTTTTTTTCCTTCCTGATGGCCTAAATGCACTTAGTTCTGCATAATGGATAGTTGGGGACCTCATGTGTCGCGACGAGTGTTAATGTGCAATCAGTGTTTAATTCACCAATAATAATCCAATTGTATTGAAGAAATTATTAAAATAAAGAAGAAAGATAACGTGAACTTTCTAGAAACTAATGTATTTTGACCATCTCTTGATAAAATACTAATAATTTAGAAATATTTGCAAAGTAGTATGCCTTATGAAAGGATAATAAAGAGTAATGTGGAATTTTGCCAATACTTCCAATTCAAAACTAAAGTCCATTGTTAGTATATAATCATTCTCTTAGTAGAAATTAAATATCATTGGACTCATTAATTGCATGTTGAAGGAAAACATTTATAGTACTCAGATATACTAAAAAATAGATTTTCACATAAAGCAATACAAATGCCAGAAGACAGAAAGGTGCAATAAACCAAAGGACAGGGCAGAAAGGCATGCCATTATGTGACCATTTGTCAGAAATAGTCATGTCTTTCTTTAAACATAGTATAAAACCCAATAGTTCAATCTGTTTCGAATAATGCATTTCTTATAAAATTAAAATAATAGAAATGTAAAAATTATTTGTTATCACATCAATTGGAAACATAAAAAGAAAAAGTATTTATAGACAGATAAAATGTATATAATTTTAAGTCAGGTGACAGTTGCTCACCCATGTAATCCTAGCTACTCAGGAGACTGAGATCTGAAGATCACTTTCAAAGCCAGCCCAGGCAGGAAAGTCTGTGACTCTTATCTCCAATAAACCACTTGAAAACCAGAAGTGGTGCTCTGGCTTAAGTGGTAGAGTGCTTGCCTTGAGCTGAAGAGTGCAGGGACAGGATTCAGGCCCAGACTTCAAGCCCAACAGACCGACAATAAAAGCATATAATTTTGTATATATAATATTTTTAAGGCTATAAAAAAAAGAATTACTTGAAAAATACATCCAGCCATGGGTAAACAACCTACTATGAATCTTTACTTTTTAGCTATTACTTCATAAAGCTAATACATTATGGTATACAATTGAAGTGTATTTTTGTAGCTTATAAAATCCATTTTTGAAATTCTGAAACAACACAGAGAAAGCAGAGACAGAAGAGGAAGAAGAAAAGGAATAAAAGGAAAGACAGTGGGAATGAAATTGGACATGGGGAAGATGGATCTGACAAAATAGATTGAGGAATATGGAAAAAGGCAGATGTGTGAATGGAAATATATAACAATGAACCAAAATACATTCAACTAAGTATATGAAACCATGCACTTTTAAAAGTGCATAATATGAATGAATTGTGACTAAGAAGAATAGTGATATAAAGGCAGGCAGAAACTATATTTCAAAAATTAGGAAAATATGTATAAACTAAGCTACATAGAAAGTTTTGATCTGGTGGTCAAGGTTAAAAGCTAAATTGGACAGGAAATCAAAAAGAATATTAATTCCAGTTAACTATCACAGAGCAAAAATTAGAGTTCAATTGGTGAAACATTATCCTTATGCAATAAATAAATAAATAAATAAATAAATAAATAAATAAATAAATAAATAAATAAATAATTAAATGGACTGTACCAGGCTTTAAGATCAATTCCCAGACAGACTAGCAGCAAAAAAACAAATTTAGGCAAATGCTTAAGAAAGCATAATTTGTAAACTAGAATCAATGAAAATACACTAGTGGAGATGATTAGATAAGTACTCAGTAAATAGAAATAAAAAAATAGAATGATATTCAAATTTACCTGGCTTTGGTTACAACTTGTGACTCAACCATTACTAGAAAAATGAGTGCGAATCACTTATTCATGGAATTCATTACAACAATATAAACTAATATCTGATGGAAAAAAGAATGTAGACCATCTACACATTTGGTCATCCATGTAAGTTCAATCATAAGAGGACTTATTTTTCATAATATGTGTTTTGTCCCAGAAGCCATGCAGAAAATTTCTATCTGGCCTTAACAAAATGATGTAGCAGTTGGGGGCAAAGATGCCACCCAGCAACTCTTACTGGAATCCAAGATGGAGAAAACCTCTGTAGCCACCCTGACTTTCCTTTTGTCACTGAGGTAGACAGGCAGGAATGTGAACCGGATACTACAGAACACCAGCATGCTGAAGGTTAGGAACTTGGCTTCATTGAAGGTGCCAGGCCAGAAAAAACATAATGAAGCTGGCCAGGGCCAGGGGAGCCCAAGTATCCCAAGACACAGTAAAAAGTGGTGAGGGAACCCTTGTTACACAGGATGAGCACATGGCCACATTTAGAGTGTATATCTGTGTAAGAGTAGGAAGGTGAAGTCTCTAGTCAGAGTACACAGAGAGGTACCTAGATCAGAGTACAGATAGGAATGGTGACGTTAGGAGCCCCTGATAGCAGCAGCCACCTCATGTTTCTCCCTAGAGAAGTAACCTTGAAGGCCAGACCCACATTTACAGTTTTGGCCAAGACAGCAGAAATAGATACTGTGAATGCAACTCCAAACGTGGTTTGCTGTGGAATGCAGGTGATTGTGTTGGAACAGCCATTAAAGAGCAAAGGAAAGTGAGAACAGAAGATGAGGGAGATGAGCAGGATGTACCTGAGAGCCTGGCTACTAGCTTTTTTTTTAATTGTGAAAATGCTGTACAGAGGGGTTGCAATTACATGGGCAAGATAATGAGAGATTACTAGCTTTGACAGTGGAGGTGTTCTGATGTTCACAAAGACTCCAAGGACAATTCCCTGTTAGTGTACATAAATAAATGGCCATGCAGGTCAAGGTCATTCCCAAGAGCTCTCCATTAGCCAGGAAACTTTCATCTCTTTAAGTCACTGGTTACTCTCTGCATTGGCATACTGGTGATCAGGACACTTTACACATTGCTCCATATCTAGTGAGGAAGTCAAATAACCAATAGTCACTTTTCACTACTTAAAAGAATATTGGGAATCCCTACATAGGGATAATACTAACATGTCAACACTTACTAGCAACAAAAGAAAATATTATCAATTATTCCTTGATATGTTCAGTACTATTTCTATTTCTTCTTCATGTTCCCACACTCTTGCCTACATTTTCCTTTTTCAGTTTGAATCTTTTTTTTTTACATACTGTGACTATCACCCATAATATTTATTTCCATTTGTAAAAGCCTATGAAAAAATTTTTGCACATACTGGAGCATGTGGCTAATGATATCTGAAGAGTATGGTTCGAAGCCATCCCAGGCAGGAAAGTCCATGAGACCCTTATTTTTTTTTGTGGGGGGGGCGGTCATGGGGCCTATACTCTGGGCCTGGGCGCTGT
The DNA here is from genome assembly GCF_024711535.1 of Dipodomys merriami. Taxonomy (NCBI): domain Eukaryota; kingdom Metazoa; phylum Chordata; class Mammalia; order Rodentia; family Heteromyidae; genus Dipodomys; species Dipodomys merriami. The sequence continues at coordinate 163,024 of NW_027202642.1, forward strand.
CCCTCAGCTCTTCAGCTCAAGGCTAGTGCTCTACCACTTGAGCCACAGCACCACTTCCAGCTTTTTTCTTTTTTCTTATGTGGTGCTGAGGAATAGAACCCAGGGCCTCATGCATGCAAGGCAAGCACTCTACCATTGAGCCATCTTCCTAGCCCATGAGATTCTTATTTCCAGTTAACCACCAGAAAACCAGAAGTGGTGATTTAGCTCAAGTTGTAGAGTGTTTGCCATTAGCTGAAGCTTAGAGACAGCAGCCAGGCTCAGAGTTCAAGCCCCTTGACAGACCAAAATAAAAAGAACGTTTCTGCATGTTAAATGCTGCCATACTAATTCTCAGTCTTTTGTGTACTACTCAAACCACTAATCCAAAATTCTGGACAGAAATGTTTGGAATTCCTTGAATGTCTCTATGCAATATAAATAAGAACCCATTAGCTATTCCTTGCAGACATTATATTTGTCCATCTGACTCATCAATAAAGTGGTGGAGAACAAAAGCTGTACAGTCATCCTCTGCAAAACACTGTTGCCTGCTTCTTCGACCAAACCCAACACAGAGTGCACACTCTGTTGAAAGAACATTTCTGGTCACTAGGAAATAAAGGTGTACAAGATGTCTGTTTTTTTTGCACCCTAAAGTGAACTTGAAGAAGATAGAGACCATGTACTTAAAAAGGCTTCGCACTTCATATGATAGACATTAAACTTACATTGCTAAGGAGTGGAATAATCATGTGTAAAATGAGTAGAAAAAAATAATCTTACAAGTAATTCAGAGCCTATATTTTTTATTTCAAGGAGCAGTGTCATCCAGTGTCACAATTAATTTACAAGGTGAAAGAAGGAAGTCTTTGAGTATGCAATTATTATACAACATTTGTGTTTCAGGGATTGGGTAACACAAGGGAGTAATCATAAATTTGTTCCTAAGTCATGCACTTACCTATTAGCTATCTCTTTCTCTGAGCAAAGGGTACAATCAAAGCAACAGGTAATCTTTCCTTCCTGAGGGGATTTCCTGAATCCAGGACATATCTCACTGCAGACAGTGAGGAGCCTGAGAACAATAAGATATTTGTCAGTAAATGTATAGAATTTTACATAATACTAAAAAGTCCATTGATTTAAAGAATAGGATTATTAAGGATATAATTGTATGAACATAACTCTAATAATGCAGTTATAGATTCCACATCATATATCAAAAGTGTTATGTAGTATATACTTAGTCTCTATCTAGCCTGAACTACTGAGAAGTGTCTGTCCTTTAAAAGAAAGAGGATAATGATGGGAAAGTAGGTCCTGGTTGACAGCCTTCTGGAATTTCCTTGAATTCATAATATCCTATGTAGTCTCCTTCTCATCTGTGACATGTTGAGGGACAAGGAGAAAGAATCCTCTTGATGCTTTAAAAGTATGCTATAAGATAAAGCACAGGCCTCATCTTTATAGGGTTATATGAAGCCCAGGCCCTTCCAATCTTCTTTTCATCTATCCAGTGCCATGCATTGAAAATCTGCTCACACAAGCTCTTTCACTGTTTGCTCTCTCCACAGATCATTAAAGTAGCAAGACAACAAACCATTGAATGGATTCTCCACAGAAGGGAGCAAAATAACTCTTTAAAAAAATTAAATGTTTCCTCTGATACTTTCTCTCAGCATAGAAACCAGCTAAGAAAAATACAATTTACATTCTATGATAACATTCTAAATAAATATTGAACAACACACTTTTAACTTTTTATTTTTTGGGTGCTTAACCTAGAGATAAAAATCTGTATCTGGCCACTGTCCTTGAGGCTGTTTTGCTCAAGGTTACCACTCTACCACTGGAGCCATAGCTCCACTTGATCTTCTTGGTAGTTAATCAAGATAAGAGTCTCACAAAATTTTCTTCCCATTTTAGCTTTAAACTGATATGTAATCTTAGATCTGGAAGGATAGGATTACAGTCATGAGTCCCCAGTGCTCAGCTCCATTAATTTATTCTGTTTCTTTTCTATCCAAGAGTCAATCAATAAAATTTCTTAAGTTTGATATACTTAAATGTTAGTAAGCACAGAGAGTATAAAGTCTGTGTGGTTTTTTTTCTGTGTGTGAGAGTATATGTGTGAGCCAGAACTATTGTTGAATTCAGTGCCTGGGCTTTGTATCTAAGCTTTGCTGCTTAAGGTTAGCACTGTATCACTTGATCCACTGCTCTACTTCCAGTTTTTTGGGTGTTTAAATAAAGATAACAGTCTCACAGGCTTTTCTGCTAGGACTGATTTGAAACCATGATACTAAAATCTCTGACTTCTAAACATCTAGTATTATAGGAGTGACTTTTCTGGCCCCAGCCAGGAATACATTTTAAGGGTGAAATCTGCTTATTTATATGAAATTACAATTAGATCCTACCCACCTTTGTAGTTCCTATGGCCCACTCTACCATATTTTATTATTCAAACGCTTGTGAACATGTAGTTTATGTGGAGAAAAATGGCCTACTTCCACTTGAGGTCAGACCTTCTGGAAAATTCCAAATGTTCACAATGTCATACTCTTCTTCTAATTTCCTTTTCTCAATCAAAATCTCTTGGCCTCAAAGAGGATTATGAAATTGTATTTTATTCACAAAATGGGTACACCTAAAAAAAGATACATCATCTTATGATGAAGTACATCTCAGACTTAAAACAAAAAATCTGAAATGAGTAAAGCTCCTGATTAAAATTTCAGATTCAGCATTCCAAAAGAGCAGAAAAACCTAATGAAGAAATAAAAAATTCTATGGGACAAAAAATCATCAAAATAATCTTTGGACATCCTGGTCACTCAGCAAAGAAATAGAAGTCTTTGTTTCAAGAGAAACCAGTTCCATACAAATACTCATAAATGAGACAATTCCCAATTTCCTCACTACAGTTTCACATAACTAAGTTTGTAAAAATCTATAGTTTGAGAATGGTAAAATTTTCATGCATAAAGTTGAATGAATTTAATTTACTTATAAAAATATGGATAATTCTGTTTAGCAGATTATCTTTACTAGTATTAAGAAACACATCAGGAAAAGGTGAATTTTTAATTTTCAAAACATTAGCTATGAGCATGTTGAGGTTATTTGAAACTAAATGAATTTATGGAAAAATGGAATATATTTTGCACTTTTTACTGACCTGCTTTAAATTAACAGCACAAGCACACATGTGTAAGAGACCTCAATTACAAACTGTTATACAGTAAGAGACCTGTCTAGGAAATGACGTTCCTCACTGTACCATCCAAAACTTTAAGTCCTTACCTGTGCAGGTGAAGGCACTGAACCTTTTCTATTTTCCGTTGTTTATAATATTGCTTGATGAAGAAGCGTGTCATGGAGAGCCTGGGCCACAGAATATACAGCATTCTATATACTGTAACTGTCTCCAGACATAGTCATGTCAAAAATGTGCCTAGGCAACCAAGCCAAAGAGGCATCATGAGGATAGTTCTCCCCATTACCAAATCAGAATCAGAACCTGAGCAATTAAAGGAGAAACCACAGCCCACCAAGGAAAATGTCTCCTGGGTATTTGGAACGGTTAACTACTTTGACAAAATTTGTGAATCCAAAAACATCTGGGTGATGATGTTAAAAAAATGACAGGTACATGTAATGAACTAAGCAGAAAATATTTTTCTTATGGTTAAATGCCATTCTACAACTTTTCCTTTTATTAAAATTTACTCAACACACACCATTAAATATAGTAGGAATTCATCATGGACATATAGGATGAGGACATACGCTGATGATTTACTTATATGGTTATAGGGTGCCATGATTTTTAAAATATACATCACTGGTTTGTTATTGCCAGATCAAATTATTCTTGGCCATCTCTTCTTTCAATGCAGGAAGAATCCGCAAACATTTTCATCTTGTAATGTTAACAGTCCTACCCAATTCCAGCTGAAGTGAAGTAGTAATAAGACCATGGCAGTTGCTACTGATGTGTTCTTTGGGGACATCTAATAGAGAGAAGGAAACTTTTTATGGTCACTTAGTACATGATCAAAAGTCCCAAAGGTAAACTAAAGATAAGGAATAGAAGATGCTCCATGAATGAGAACATTTCTATCTATGACAATCTCAGTCATCATATATGTTATATAACCATGTGAAGAAAATGGAAGGCATGTTTTTTTTTCTTTTTTCTTTTTTTTTTTTTTTGCCTCTTCTTTTTTTCTTTTTTTCTTGCCCATGAAATTGTAACCCCTCTTTATGGTATTTTCAAAATAAAAAAATAATAAAAAACAACATTGAGATATCACCTCTTTTTATTACTTTTTTTTATTTTGAAAATACCATACAGAGGGGTTACAATTACATGGGTAAGATAGTGAGTACATTTCCTATCAAACATTGCTGCCTCCTCCTTAGTTTCCCCATACCATCCCTTCTCCTCCCCACCCACTCACCCCCACACCCCCATATCACAACCACCCTACCCCCTCCCCACCTCCTCACCCCGCCAAAGTTGTAAAGTTCGTTTTTTGGCATAACGTCTTGTACATCTCGTAGTTGTAATGGGTCTACCTCTAACCCTGTTTAAACAGTTTGTTTTTTCCCTTCCCCTCCACAAATTATATCAACATCAAATACAGTGAAAGCAGGGCTTATAAAGCATTGTTGCCTCCTCCTTTGTTTCCCCTTCCCATCCCTTCCCCTCTCCAACTCCCCATTCCCCCTCAATCCCACCACCACCACCACCACCTCCATTTGATAGGAAGTTGAAAGACTTGGAAAAAATTATATTAAGTGAAGTAAGCCAGGCCCAACGAAACATAGGTCCTATGGTTTTCTTATTTGCAATAACTAGTATATGTCTGAGACAAACAGAAACTCTTAAACAAGTTGATGTTAGGCAAAATAAACCCCAAGATAAGGATTCATCTGGGTTTTTTTTTCTTTCTCACGATTATTTCCATCATATTTATAAGATGCTTTCTTTGTTGCTGTGTATGTACCTCCCCCATGGTATAACCCCTGCTTTCACTGTATTTTATTTAGACATGTTTTTCTTTTAGTTTTTGAAAAGAAAAAATAAAACTTTTTAATTAAGTGTAAAACAAATCAATTTGTACAATGTCTTTTGGTCTTTGTCACTGTCTTTGTCTTTGTCACATCAACTCTTTTGGTCTTTGTCACATCAACTCCTCTCATTTGTATCTACCACAGGTATTCCCTGACTTTAATAGTTCCATTTTCACATATGTACATTGAATATTATGTTGTATTTGCCCAACCATATTCTTCTTTTACCTTTACACCTTTCCACATCCCCTTAAAACGCCCCAAGAAGATATGCTTCTGGGGCTCATTTTTTATATAGTCTGTTAATTTTTCAGAAAGGTTAGATTGATATGTACTATAATTTATTCAGATTGATCATGTATATATGTAAGTGAATATATGTGGGCTCCATAACTTTATAATATTTCATGAGCATAATTTTTATCTAATATTACATATGAGAGAACACATACCTACTTTTACTTTCTTTTTTTCCTGCCAATTGTGGGGCCTGAACTTTGGGCCTGGGCACTGTCTCTCAGCTCTTCAGCTCAAGTCTACCACTCTACCACTTGAGCCATGGCACCATTTCCAGATCTTTCTGCTGAGCAATGGAATCCAGGGTCTCATGCTTGCAAAGCAAGCACTCTACCACTGAGCCACCTTTCCACCCCCTACTTTCACTTTCTGAGCCTGACTTTCTTCATTCAATATATCTTACACAGAAGCATATGTATATGTGTGGTAATACAGGGATATAAACTCAGGGACTCATGTACTACTCCTTTCAAAGCTACCAATCAATAACTTGAACCACACATTAATTCCTGTTTAATTCTTGTTGATTCAGAATGTTTTCTGATTACTTGCACACTCTGCTTAACATATCTCTACACTTTCAAGTCATTTCCTGATTTTTTAAGGAAAATTAGTAAGGGTAAAACTTAAAAAAAACCCTCTTTGATGTGAAGAGTAAACAAAGGAGGAGGCTGCAATGCTTGGTAAGAAATGTACGCATTATCCTGCCCATGCAATTGTAACCCCTCTATACAGTATGTTCACAAATAAAATAAAATAAAATTTAAAAAACCCTCTTGTCATATCTAACTTTTCTCTTTTCAAACCAAAGGGACTATCCTATTCCATTATATTTGAGTACTTACTCTTTGATATTACAAAATTTGATAGGTTCATAAATCCAATCTCCTCCTATCATACTCTCCTAACAGCTGAAATGGCCCCAAATTTGATATTTTTACTATCGCCTACCCTTCCTATTCTTATCTGTGGACCTGTAAAGATTCAGAAATATAACAATCTGGGCAGATATTCTTCCTGATGGTCCTGTAAATGCTGCTATGGACTTTTTTCCCTCATATGATTGTGGTTTGGAATATTATAATTTCTCAAGATGCAAATGAAGGGATCTTTAAATGCTGTTGAATTTCCATATTGAACATTATATACATACATACATCTATATCTATATCTATATCTATATCTATATCTATATAATCCCAGAGTCAAGTTATGTAAAAGACTAGGATATTTGTTGTGCTCTTTAATAGCAACTACCACAAAAAACACACTAGTAGTTCATGAATGTCAACCTGAATAATGAACATAGAATTTCAAGACTAGTATTTCAAACTTAGGATGTTGAAGTATAGAATGCTTACTTTCTTGCCCATATATATGTTAAAATATTACCCTAAATTGGGATATAATGTGAATATAGTTTCATGTGTGAAAGACATAAAGGAAATTTGTCATGAATGAAATTTAAAAAGTTAGTTAAGGCACAAGATAGTTTGCTTTATCTCTACTACCACATAAACCACAGCAATCATTTTCCATTAAATGTGGGGCTGGCTTTCATGAGACAACAAATATTCTATTGTTTTCATGTTTGGTAACTATCTCCACATATGAGAAAAGTTTTATTTCAAGCCACCTAGTTTGTGTAATGTGGTTATATTGCAGGTCAGAGTAACTAACAAATCTTCCATGTAAGAATGTCTTTCAGAAGCTAAGTGTCATTTAAGGAAGATTCTATAGCAAGTTATGTTCACAGACCCAACATAGTAAAAAAAAAAAAAAAACACTTGATGCAATATCAAGCAAAACAAGAGCTTAACCATCAGGTGATGGAATTTTATTTCTCATTCATATAACAATAGTAAAGGGAGTCATCCAACTCCCAGGTGCTTATTATGGAGAGAGTAACCTCCAACATGGGGATGAGAATGTCAGCAAGCTTTACATTGAAATCCAATTTCCAAGGCCACCGTAGCACAATGCAGTAATCACTTCCCAATATATTTAGATTGAGATATTGAAAAGAATGACTATAAAAAAGTAAAGAGGATCAAAGTACTTTTCATTCTCTTTTGTCATGTTTATGTGTATAAAGTTATTCATGTGTGCACATTCTAAAGAAATTAATGCAATGAAATCAACAAACCTTTAAAGTTAACAATTGAGGCAATATTAAAATATAAGTAATTAAGAATTACTTATAGAATCCATAGAAGAACAGGAAACTGGCAATTAAAGTTTCATAAAAGTATAACCAAGCAATAGGGCAGATAATCAAGATACAGAAGAAAGGTGAGTAACATGTTAGGAGTTACTAAATAATTCTCAGTCCTAAATATCAATTTTATTGGACTTGACCCTACAATTAAATGACATAGATTGAGTAATTGGATCAAGATATAAAACACATCCACCTGCTGTCCCAACCAAAAAAATTATCAAATAGAAAGCAAACCCACAAAAAATAGGGTGGAGTAGCAATCCTAATATCAGATGAAATAGACATCAAATTAAATTAATGAGAATAAACACAGAAGGACATTACATACTAATAAAGGGAACTCTTTCTCAGAGTAATATACCAATTCTAAATATCTATTCACCAAATGCTGGAGTACCCAATTTTATTAAACAATGCATTTTAATCTAACAATGCACATAGATCTAAACACATTGATAATTGGTAACATCAATACATCATTGTCATCTCTGGATCATCCAGGAAAAGCTCTGCAAAGAAAACTCATACATATATGATTGTATGGACCACCTAGTTTTTCCAGATATCTAGTGAATATTTAAACAGGAGCATCAGAATATAAATTCCTCTCAACAACTTAATGAACACTCTAGCAAGTAGATCATATTTTAAGTCGCAAAACAAATCTTGCAAATTAAAAAAATATGATATTATTCCCCTGCATCCTGACATATCAAAATGGAATAAAATTACAGCTCAACACATAATGCTATGACAGAAAATTCTGTAAAGTGTGGATAATGAATAATATATCACAGAATGAAGAGATTAGAATGGGAATTCAAATATTTATTAAACAACATATATGAACCCATAAAATACAGATCCTCTAGGACTCAATGAAGACAGTACTCAGAGGAATATTTATAACTCTGTGCTTACAAAAACAAGTTGGGGAAATCTCAAATCAGTAGTTTAGTGATGAAAATCAAGGTTCTTGAAGAACAGGAATAAACCAAAAGCCAAAGTAAAAGGTTGAAACACTAAAAATTAAATCAAATAAAATAGAGAAGAAAATACCATAAAACATTAACAAATATTGGTTCTTTTAAGAAAATTAATAAAACTGGCATACTCTTAGCAAATCTGATCCCCAAAAGAAGAGTATGTACACACATAAAGAAAATTATAGGCAAAAATCGGAAAATCAAGAGAGATACAATCAAGCTTTAGAACATTAGAAGGGAATAATTTGTAAACATTTATCATGACAAATTGGAGAATTGGGAGGAATGGTGAAATTTCCAGAGAATGTTGATATATTCCAACAAACAAAATACATTGGAACCAAGACAATAGACCCATAACAAGTAATGAAATTGAACTGGCAATATAAGACCTCCCATCTAAGGAACGCCCAGGACCTGATGAATATATAGCTGAATTCTATAAGGCCTTCAAAGAGAACTCACTCCATTATTTCTTAAAAATCTTCAATGAAACAGAAAGGGAAAGATCACTACCAAAGTTCTTTTTTGAAACCAGCAAAACGCTCATCCAAAAACAACATACACTCATCATGAAAGAGATCTGTAGATCCATTTCTTGGATGAACATCAATGCAAAACTTCTAAATAAAATTCCAGCCAACCTAATTTAACAACTATCCAAAGAAGTTGTATTCTATGATCAAATTAGATTCAACACATCAACAGAAACAAGGACAGCAACTACAAAATCTTATAAACAAAGTATTTGACAAGATTCAACACCTCTTTATGAAAAATGCTCTGGAGAAGCTAAGAAGCCATGGACTACAGCAACTATAAGGTAATGGAATAACCTTCCATGGTCCTGATTGGGAAGGATTATCATCATGAAAATGGTAGTAGTGCCTCAAGCTATCTACAAATTCAATGCAATACTAAGAAAAATCTTAAAAACATTCTTCAATGATATAGAAGAAGCAATCTGAAAATTCTTGTGGAATAGTCAAAGACCAGAGCAACAAGAACAGTCCTCAGCATGAAGACTGGTACTATAAAAATATCAATACCCAACTTCAAACTCTGTGATAAAGTCATAGTAATAAACAGTTTGATAATAGTACAAGAATAGGGCAGAAAGCAGAGCAACAGCAGCTCATGCCTGTAATCCTAGCTACAGAGGAGGCTGAGATCTGAGGATCATGGTTCAAATCCAGCCCAGTCAGGAAAGTCTGTGAGACTCTTATCTCCAGTAAACCACTAGAATACTGGAAGTGGCACTGTGGCTCCAGGGTGCTCGCCTTGAGCTGAAGAGCACAGGAACAGCACCCAGGCAAAGAGTTCAAGCCCCACAACTGCCAAAAAAAGAGTAGAGGTGAGGACCAATGGAATAGAAGACCATGAAATGAACCCACATACTTATAGCCACATAATATATCAGGAGAGAAAAAAAATAGGATAGAAGGAAGACAGTATCTTCAACAAGTTGTCAAAAGAGAATTGTGTAAACATGTGCTGAAAACTTCAAAGAGATTAGAACAGATATTATAGAACCTTATATATCACCCTTCACCTAAATCAATTATACAAGAAACTAAGACCTCAGTGTAAGACCTGATACCCTGAAGAGGTGGGGAAACACCAACGATCCTCGACACAATTCAAAATGTCTGAAGTCAATATGCAGAATCACAACAAATCAAAGAAAGTCTGGATGCATGGGATTGCCTCAAAATGAAGAGTTTCTGCAATGCAAATGGCATAGCTAGCAAGATAAATTGAAAGCCCACAGATTGGGGGAAGATCTTTATTAAGTATGCATCAGACAAAGGCCTCGTATCTAAAATATACTCAATGGTCAAAACATTAAACCTTTCCAAAATCAAGTCCTCAAAGAAACAATAACCCAATTAATAAATGAGTTAAAGAGTGAAAGAGAGCTATCTCTGCAGAAGATGTAGAATGGTAAATTTATCCATCAAGAGAGAGAGATTTGACATTTCTCTATATGAAAGAAATATAAATCAAAACAAAATTGAGATTCCACCTCACCCCAGTTAGAATGCCCAATATAAAGAAAACTAACAATACCAGATTTTGCCAAGGATATGGCCAAAAAAGAATGCTTACTAAACTTTTGATGCAAATGTAAAGTTTTCAACCACTCATAAAAGAATTATGGACATTCCTCAAAAGAGTAAACATAGAGCTTCCCTATGACCCAGCAATTACATTCTTATTCATTCATCCAATAGAACACAAAAAAGACCACAGTGAAGACACCAGCCCAATGATGTTCATTGCAACATTGTTTACCATAGCCATGGTATGGAATCAACCCAGATGGCCCTCAGTGGATGGATTAAGAATGTGTGGTTTACATAGCTAATGGCATTGTATGCTCCCATCTGAAAAAATGATATTGCTAGTTTCATAAGGAAATGGAAAGACTTTGTCACTGTTCTTGATTTCTGATTTTATATAAGTTTATCTGTTTTGGTAAGGATAAGGGAGAACACAGAAATGGTGGAACAAAGTGTGAACAAATGCAGCAGTGATACTAGACACTAGGCAGAAACTGAAATATACAACTTGTGTGGAAGGGGCTTAGGAGGGAAAATCTGAGAGAAAAGGACAGAGGTTGCACCATTCCAAAAGAAAAGTACTCATCCAACATGTAACTCTAATCCCTCTGTATATCACCTTTAAAATAATAACAAAAACTTGAAAAAAGTGTAATAAAACATTACATGCAAATGAAATACAAAAAACTATGCGCAAGCATGTATAACATCATCACATCAAATAGACTTTAATGAAAGGATCAAAAAGTAACAAGATTTTAATGTCATGATAAAGTAATTAAATCAACAAAGTGAAATAGTAACTGTAGGTGTTTATTTTCACACTTCTAAGCAATTAACTATACTAACTGACTTTGAGATAGTCCTTAATACAATAATAGGTGAAGATTTTATGGAGAGATTTGCCATTCGGAATCAACAGGCAGGCATTAGAATTTAATTTCACCCTTGATTACGTGAGCCCTATATATGCCAAAGAACATTTTAACCAACTTCTATTGAATAAAGCATTGTTCATCAATGTAATGAATTTTCTCCAGGAGAAATGATGGGGTAGGGCCAAATACCAGCCATGTTTTAACATTTTACAACTATCTTGAGCACACATGTAGGTTACACTGTAGTAATGCTAGAAATTAGCAAGGAATATGGGCACATAATATGAAAATCAAATGAATTATATTTTAACCATTATTACTTAAATAATAATTGCATTAAAATTATTCATTGAAAAAATTGCTTCATGATAAAGTGAATTGTTTTTCAGGGCACATTTCATGAAATAATCTGGTCCTAGGAACAAATGAAAATGAAAAGAACATCAGAAACACATAGTTATAGAAAACAGGACTTAAAGGAACTATCAAATTTTGCTTAAACCAAGAGAAGGAATAATGAACTAAATAACTTGCACTGCATGTCAATGAACAAGAGAAACTCAAGAATAGTAGAAAGAATGAAGGAAACGATGTCAGGAGCAAAAGCATAGTGGCAATCAGCAATGAATCAAAAGGAGTTTGTGCAAAACAGAAGGGTTATAAGGCTGAAGTAAAAATCCTAAAGCAGCAATCAACAGAATGACATACATTAATCCATATCTCCATGATTCTGCATGGGCTGAATCAGTATGGTGAAAATAGCCATATTACTGAAAACCATATACAAGTTCAGTTCAATCTCCATCAAAATTTCTATCCCTTCCTAGACAAAAACAGAACAGGCAGACTAAATTTTCTGAAAAAGGAAATCCTTTATTCAGAATGATGTTAAGACATAAGAACAGTACTGAAAAATCACTGCTTTTCTCTTATGCTATGGGGCCAAATAACAAAAAACCACATAAATCAATGAAAAATAAGACAGAAATACTTGTAACATCTACAGATATCTGATTTTTGGAGAATTGACAAAAAATACATGGCCTAGAGATGGCACCCAAAATAAGGCATGGAGCCGTTAAATTGGTTATCCATGTGGCAAACATTGAAACTAAAGCCTATCCTTGAATACACAATTTTTTCAAATGAAAGTTGATTAGTTTTCAAATAGATACTGGAACATTGAAAGTAGTAGTGAAAATGAAGGTCAATATAAAATAACGATAACCTTAATAGATCTCACACCTGTCATAAAATAATAGAAAGATTTAAGTGTGGGGCTCGGAAGGTGGGTCAGTGGTAGAGTGCTTGCCTTGCATGCATGAGGCCCTAGGTTCAATTCCTCAGCACCACATAAGCAGACAAAAAAGACCAGAAGTGGCTCTGTGGCTCAAGTGGTAGAGAATTAGCCTTGAGCTGAAGAGCTGAGGGACAGCGCCCAGGCCCAGAGTTCAGGCCCCACTTCTGGACCAAAAAAAGAAAAAAAGAAAAAGAAAGATTTAAGTGTGAACTCAACTAGGTGGTAGAATATTTTTCTTATTTACAAGGCCCTAAATTCTACCCAAGAATGGAAATTTATAGCAGCTTTGTTTGCATCAAATTGAAAAGGTTCAGCACACTGAAAGAAACAGTGGGACAGCCAAATATTTGGTTGAAACTCATTAAATCATTTTAGCAATCAATACAATAAAAATAAAAACTACATCAAGCCACACAAAATTTTGCAGTGTTATTGTAACTGAATATTGGATGTGGGCGATGAGTAAATGGCAAACCTCAAGATAATCTTTAGGGCAAGAGACATTTAAGTTAAAGGAGAGCATAGCAGTGTGGGCAGAAGAAATGTATTTTTAAATGATGATATCATGCATACCAAAGCTCAGGGATGAGGTCTGAGATGCATGCTAGGATCACAGTATTGTAATAATATATATGAAGTAGCTTCATATATATTAACTAATTTGCTAATTGTTTAAATGCCTGCAAGGTACAGTTTTACTTCTGTAATTCAGGGAGGGGAAGGGAAAAAACAAAATACTTAAATAAGGATACAGGTTGACCCACTATAACAATGACATGTACAAAACACTATGTGGAAAATGAACTTTACAACTTTGGTGGGAGGGGGTAATTGTGGCGGTAGGAGGGGAGGGATGGTAGGGGAAAAACAAAGGAAGAGGCAACAATGCTCAATAGGAAATGTACTCATTACCTTGTCACCCCTCTGTACAGTATTCTTACAATAAAAATGTACAAAAAATTAAAAATAACATTCAATGATGGAAACCAATGTCTCATGTCTGTAATGTTAGTCATTCAGGAGGCTGAGATCTGAGGATAACAGTTCAGAGCCAGCATAGGCAACAAAGTCCATGAAACCCTCCTCTCCAACTTAACCAGCAAAAAGCTGAAAGAGCTGTGCCTCAAGTAGTAAAGCCTTACCTTGAGCAAAAAACTCAGGGACAGCACCTGAGTTTAATCTCCGGACTGGTATGAACACGCACACAAACACACACACACACACACACACACACACACACACACACACACACACACACACACACACTCCATGCAAACACAGTAGTAGATCACATACCTGTAATATTTTCACCTTATTTCCTAGTGATCGCATTTAATTTTAATTTGTTTCATTTTTTCTGCTAATAGTTATTACTTTAGTTGTACACACTTGTGGAGGTACAATGTGACTAATACATGTATTAATAATTAATATAATGTAATTATAATGATCAAATTAAGGTAGTTAGCATTTCCATCTCTTTAAACTTGATCTGCATGTTTTTTACTAGGATGGAATAAATAAAATTTTGACCAAAAAAGATACAGTTTTAAAAATACCATGCAAACAAAGAACCTGCAGATTATTGCCTTAAAGGGTCCCACTGATAGAGAACGGCATTACATTTTCATTGTTTATTTCTGTCTTGGTAAAGTTTCTCAAATGCCATGGGAACTAGAGGATTCTCATTTCAATTATGACTTTTAATTATATTCATAGGTGGTTAACTTGCACTCCTATTTGCCATTCAAGCACATTTGTACCTGGATCTGTAAGAAACAAACCAACTAGTTCTTTATAAAGATGATCTAGAACACAAAGGTAGCTTCTCAAAATCATTGCTGAATTTCTTTAGTAGAAAAAACAAAAATAAGGGGCTGGAAGGTGGCTCAGTGGTAGAGTGCTTGCCTTGCATGCATGAGGCCCTGGGTTCGATTCCTCAGCACCACATAAGCAAAAACGAAAAAAAAAAGCCGGGAGTGATGCTTTGGCTCAAGTAGTAGAGTGCTAGCCTCGAGCTGAACAGCTGAGGGACAGCGCCCAGGCCCAGAGTTCAGGCCCCCCAACTGTACCCCCCCAAAAAAAGAAAAACCAAAAATAAGAATAAATTTATTCCAAGTATGTTGTACTCATATATGGAAATACCACAATGGACGCCTATCATAATATAATTTGTACAAATTCAAAACATACTAAAATATTTTAAATCCCTTCAAATGATGGTAATGCTATATACAAATTAGAGATTGGGAATACATCCAGAAAGTCTGGAAAATTATCTGTGCTGGGGCCTCATGCGTGTAATCTTATATAATCAAGAACCTGAGAATTGCAGATACTAAGCCAAAGTCAACTAGTGTAGAAAATTCCTTGACAGACTTTTCTCCAGTTAACCAAAAAAATCCAGAAGTGCAGGAGTGATTCAAATGGTGAGAATCAACCTTGAGAGAAAAGGCCAATCAAGAGTACAAAGCAAACCAAACACTAATATCCCATACCTGTAATGCTTGCTCCTTCAGGAAGGTGAAAATGAACAGAAATAATTAGAGATGTAGGAGAGAATAAAGGATGTAGAAGAAGGCATAAAAATGGAATTAAATAGACCATGTGACTATGAAAAAAGTTCATGGTTTGCAGGTGGAACTACAATATGAAAAATTATTTGGCACAAGTATCATATTGTTCAGAAATTGAGAACGATTGTGGGTGTAGAATTGAGTGAAATTTCTCATTTACTGCTGTGTAATTGCCATGGTCCACTTATATACAGGAAAGATTTCATGTATAAATATTATTATCTGTAGTCAATAATATGAAGGGTATGGTTTTTTGGGGGTCTAGTCATGGGGCCTGAACTCTGGGCCTGGGCTCTGTCCCTCAGCTCTTCAGCTCAAGGCTAACGCTCTACCACTTGAGCCACAGCGCCACTTCAGGCTTTTTTCTTTTTGCTTATGTGGTGCTGAGGAATCGAACCCAGGGCCTCATGCATGCAAGGCAAGCGCTCTACCACTGAGCCACCTTCCCAGCCCCACCATTAATGATATTTTACTAATACAGACTATTCTTTTCTTCATATCTATAGGTAGTTATGAGATTTGCTGAGATTATAATTCTCAATGTGTTCATATTAGCACAGAAACAAAAGTACACAAACATGTTTTGGGAAATTAAGAGAAGGAAAGTTAGCTTAACATGGATAAATACTACGGAATAAGAAAAATAAACTACGCTAGGGACTGGTGCATCATGCCTGTAGTCTTAGGTACATAGGGGTCTGAGATGTGGTGATCATGTTTTGAAGCTATCTTGGGCAGGGGTGACTGTGAGACTCATTTCTCTATTTAACAACCAAAAAGAATCAGATGTAGAGCTGTGGCTCAAGTGGTAAAGCACTAGTCTTGAGCAAGAAAGCTCAGTACAGTGCACATGCCCTGAATTTCTAGTACAAGCACAAAAGAAAAAAAGATAAGCAAACATACTACTGGCATATAAGATAAGGACATATATATATATATATATATATATATATATATATATACATATACATATGTGTGTGTGTTTGTGTGTGTATAATAGGAGGGAAGGGAGTATCTGAAGCCTTTTAGTACATAATTGGTGACACTGACTCAAATGTTTGAAATAGCAGCCATCCCATCATAATCTGCAGTGACTTCTGGGATTAAGAAGATAGTTGAGTAAAGTGTAGTGCCTAGAAAGAGAAGCTGTATATGGGAGGAAACCAAATTCATTTCCTACTAGTAGATAGAAATGTACTGAACCATAGATGAAAGGTACAAGTATGAAACTGAGCTTTTCACTGGTGCATAAGGATGGGTTGGCATGGTAGAGAAGAAAGAGAACACTCATCTGTGCACCTAAACTTCCCTCCGGCATTGCCTATCCTGAGAACAAAACAGTAAATGGAAATAGATTAATGAGTTACTTAGGGCTTGTTCTCTTCACGCCTTGGAAACATCGCCTGTTACTGCGATCTTTGTCTAAAGTGTAGAGGGCCAAAACACCAGCAACATCCCATCTCCATCCATGTGTGCTTAGTGCTTCATTGTAGAAAAGCACATAATGCCAGCCAAGGACTAACAAAGAGTGGAAGCTGGAGGAAAAGGAATGTGAAAGTCGAAAGGTACATCCATGAAGTATCTGCTAAGCTAAAATCCTGGTTCAAACTGAGGCCCACAGTTTTAGGTATACACACACACACAGACACACAGACACACAGACACACAGACACACACACACACACACACACATATGTGTGTATATATATAGATATCTTTGCACATGTGCACATGAGTCCTTTTATTCACAAACATGTGTAGTATAGTCCATCTTTCATGGAAAACTCTTGTGAATCCCCAGGAAGAATGTATTAAATTCTTCCCTGGAGCTCTGCGTCTGTGGCCTTGCATCCAGAAGAAAAACATAGGTTGGAAAGCACACTTGCAAGTTCTCCTTATTCATCTCGGGTACTACTGTTTCTTCCAAGACCACAGACAGTGAGTCCCTAGTGTTGAAGTTAACTTTGATATGTTTACTCCAATATCTGTGTCTATTTGCCGAAAAGTCATTCAGAATGATGCAATTGAATTGCATCAGAGGATCCCATGTCAGGTGCATGGTGAAATGGACAGAAAAAAAAAATGTATTGTAGTGGGATATCAACCAAAGTTATTAAGGCATCAGACCCAATGGGTCAGTTCATAAATTCAATGTCCACAGAACGTTGCTGGTTGATCTAGGCAGGGTTCCATAAAATTTCCATTTGCACAGGCTTCCAAAAATGTACCTGCTTACTTCTCCCTGGAAGCAATGATGATGCTGAAACCAACAAAATGTTACTAAGGGCTCTAGAATTTATATCTAATATATTCTGATAAATTCACAGATTAGTACATCATAAAAATATCCTCAGTAAGTTAGTCTCAATAAATCAAGTTTGATGCCAAATTGAATGTCACATTTGCATTCTGAACTTTCACCTTTACACAGGTAATTTTTACTCAACCTGCTTTCACAATCTAGTTTTGTTTTTCAGGACATGTTTTTGAGAACATATGGTAATAGAAGACTTCCTTCTCTACCATGAGCCTAAATCAATATCGGTACAGACTCTATGTTTTCTACTTGTCATAATATATTAGACACAAATACCACACAGAGACCCCAATGGCCCTTGAGAGCAGAGCTACTTCAGAGATGTGTACACACTCTGCAAATGTCGCAACCTTCCATGCACATGATGTACTTGCCCATAATCACGTACTACGTATCAGAAAATGTGCATTGCTGTTTAAACAAATCAGCAAATGTACTATAGATTGTAGAAGGAAAAACTTTTATTTATTGTGAAAATATCATACAGATGGGTTACAATTACATAATTTGCAATAACTTGTATATGTCTGAGACAAGCAGAAATGGTCAGATAAGTTGATTTTAGGAGAAATGAACCTCTAGATAAGGATTCAAATGGTTTTTCTTTCATGCGGTTGTTTCTAACATATTCATAAGATGATTTCTTTGTTGCTTTGTATGTCCCTCTCCCAAAGTATAACCCATTTTCACTGTATTTGATGTAGGAAAAAATTTTTAATGAGATTTCCACTGGCCCTTTAATCTTGTATACTCCTTATATTATATAATTATATCACTTACTTTTTCATTCTTAGTAGCATATGTTAATTCTATAGAGGGTTTATTTATACACATACATGTACATATGCAATGAACCTCAATCTCATAAGGTAGTGGTATTGGTTCATATCTTCAATCTATTTATCATTTTTGTGGGGTTTTTTGTCAGTCATGGGGCTTGACCTCTGAGTTTGGGTGCTGTCCCTGTACTCTTCAGCTCAAGAAGAGTGCTCTACAGATTGAGCCAGAGTGCCACTTCTGATTTTCTAGTGGATTTTTGGAGATAAGTATCTCACAGGGGCTGGGAAGGTGGCTCAATGGTAGAGGACTTGCCTTTCATGCATGAGGCCCTGGGTTCGAGTCCTCAGCACCACATAAGAAAAAAGAAAAAAGCCAGAAGTGGAGCTGTAGCTCAAGTGGTAGAGCTCTAGCCATGAGCTGAAGAGCTGAGGGACAGCGCCCAGACCCAGAGTTCAGGTCCCACAACAGGAACCCCCCCCCAAAAAAAATAGAGTCTCACAGATTTTCCTGCTCAGGCTGGCTTTGAACCGCATTCCTTAGATCTCAGTCTCCTGAGTAGCTAGGATTACAGGCGTGAGCCACAAGCATCCAGCTTTTTATAATTTGTGAGAAACTACATACATTTCCATAGTATGAAATGATAGTCCTATGAATTGTGTATAAGTGATCATTTTATTTTGCCAGCATTTTTATTTGTGTTCTTGGTGATAGACATTGTCATTGAAGTGTGAAAAATTCAATGTCCTTTGGCTTTGCATTTCCTTTATGCCAAGGATGTTGAGCATCTATTTTTGTATTTTAATTGGCCCCATATACTTCCAGATGTCAGGAATATCTTTAAATTTGCTTGCCAATGTGTTCATTGACATTACTTAAGAGTTTAGATTTCTAACCTTCCTTCATATTCTGATAATTAAGTTCTTGGCTGATGTTAAGCTAATCTGTAAGCCATCTATTCACCCTAGTTACTGTTTATTGTGTTGTGCCACATTTTTAATTCAGTGTAACCCCATTTGTCAAATTTTGCTCTTATTTACTGAGATATTTGAAGTTTTAATCAGTAGCTTACTGTCTAAATAAAATGTTTCTTCTTTTATGTTGTCTGTAGTGTAGTATTTTATTTTACATTTTAGCTCTTCAATTTTTATGGGCTAGAAAAACAAGGACCATTCACAACTTAAGGCATACTGGAATACCTGGAGACAGTGTCCAGGAGAAGATGACTGGAATTGCGGTCAGAGAGAGAGAAGCTCTGTGAGTGGAAATATTTACTCACCACAAGTGCTGCCCTTGTGTACACATGTGGGACCTTTGGAGCCAGAGCGATCCTGCTTGTCTCATGGACTAGAAGTCTCCCTGAAGCCAGCAGTTGTTTCAAGTACTCAGAAAGTAATCTTGTGAAGTGAATCAAATATCCATTTGATGTTTTTAAGAATCAACGATATAGGGCTGGGAAGGTGGCTCAGTGGTAGAGCGCTTGCCTTGCATGCATGAGGCCCTGGGTTCGATTCCTCAGCACCACATAAACAAGAAGAAAAAAGCCGGAAGTGGCGCTGTGGCTCAAGTGGTAGAGCGCTAGCCTTGAGCTGAAGAGCTGAGGGACAGCGCCCAGGCCCAGAGCTCAGGCCCAACAACTGGACCAAAAAAAAAAAATCAACAATATATTAAATAAAGCTACAATTTACAAATTGTCCACATACACTAATAGGAATCCTTATGCATTTCTGATCACAATAAGTAATGGAGGAAAGATTTTACCTGTTATTGGATTAACAGATATCTCCCTAGAGTAGTTTTACATATCCCTGATGCCATAAGGGTATCATGGAGTAAAATATAGACATTGTGACTTGATGAGTCTTTTACAAGGTATCCTACACTTAGACTTGTTGGAGTTGGTGAATTCTTCAAAACATGCAGCCTAACTCTGCTGACCATCTACTGGATGTTTGCCAACATCCACCTGGCACTGAACTATCTGTTCAAAATATGAGTGCCAATTCTAATAATGTGAAACTCTTGACCTGCAGGAAAAGCATTGGAAATAGAGCCTGAAAATGGAGTGCTCAGATCAGAGAAGCACCCTCACTGGTTATTTTCAGCACCATGTTTTATGTGCCATGAAGATGCTGGCTTAGGCTGGCCCTTTAGAGTGTGCTGCTTACAGCTGTGGAATCTTCGGAATCTTTTTTTGTGCCTCTACTTTTGAATGAAAAAATGTTCTCTTAATCCAACTTCAACTATTTGATGCATGAGAATAAGAATCAATATTTATGAAGGGGGCACCTGATTCTATCTGAAAGGAGTTTCCCTAACCTATATATAGACAGAGCAAGGATAGCTTATAGCAGATTGTGAGACTTTAATCAAACAGGATTATTTGGAAAAGAGCTCGTTGTTCTAATACATTGCATAGATATGAACCACCTACAGTGTAACAGCATTCCCCCAGGCACTGGAAAACCCAAGCTCTGCTGCTCTCCAGGGAATGGACAGTTGGTCATTAACACTAGAAATCCTAAACAGTTTCAGTAGGTATGAAGTCCTCATGGGCTCTAGACACAATGAAATTCTTCCCAACTCCAGTTTGAACTTCATACCTTAGGACCAACTCACAAAGTGAGATTTTTGTGGGGTTGTTAGGCACTTTGAGACGTTTAGAATGTTTTTGACTCTTTTTGGAGCCCACTCTTGTGGCAACACTAGCATTAGTTTAAGATCTAAAGCCAGAGCCAGCTGTAGCACCTTGTGTTGGCCCACAGGCAGAAACTGTGCAATCTATATATTGTACTAATCACCCACAGTACCTGTTTGATTGGCAAAGCTGATATTCGAATTTTTTGTATTATCTGAGACAAACCCAACATCAGTTCTGTCAGGAGAAGCTTACGAGATGAGTAAGGAGAGGCCTCATAACTTGTCTTGCTTTCTTTCTTTTTTTAAATTGTGAAAATACCATACAGAGGGGCTACAATTACATGGGCAAGGTAATGAGTATATTTCTTATCAAGCATTGTAGCCTCCTCCTTTGTTTCCCCTTTCCATCCCTTCCCATCCTCCACCTGCCCCCCCAATCCTCCCACCCGCCTACCCCCACCCATGAGATGTATAAGTCGTTATGTCTTGCTTTCTGTACCTAGTGGCACATATTAATATATATGGTGAGGCTAAGGATGGGTCAGAGTTCCCCTTACTCTTGTGTCCTCTTGTTCTGTCTAGGACAACTTGCCTTTAAAAATGTTTTTATTGATACAGGTGGACCCATTGCAACAATGAGATGTACA